>NC_090191.1:40438023-40498023 GCF_024679245.1 Pseudorasbora parva
TTACGCTAATAAACACCGAATCAAACAGCATCAGAGAGACCATCATGCAATGGAGCACAGGCTTTAAGCTCATATACTTCATTTTAAATGAACTTTCTATTGGAAACAATCACCGTTAGCTGCGTTTATGATTGTTTTATCTGCGGCGCTGATGGCACAGGGTTATTGACTTCCCTCTACATTAAAGGGTTAGTTCACCCAAAACTGAAATTTATGTCATTAACTCTTCACTCTAATGTCGCTCCACACCCGTAAGACCTCCGTTCATCTTCACACACAGTTTAAGATATTTTATATTTAGTCCGAGAGCATATGCAAGTGTATGCACACTATACTGTCCATGTCCAGAAAGGGAATAAAAACATCATCACAGTAGTCCATATGAGACATCAGTGGGTTAATTAGAGTCTCTTGAAGCATCCAAAATACATTTGGGTCCAAAAATAACAAAAACTACGACTTTATTCAGCATTGTCTTCTCTTTGGGGTTTGTTTTCAATCCTCAAATAAAGATTCAAACGGTTATGAATCAGCGAATTGATTCATGATTCGGATCGCGTGTCAAACTGCTGAAATCACGTGACATTGGCGATCCGAATCATGAATCAATACACTGATTCATAACCGTTTGAATTTGAACCGTCATTAAGGACATACATTTTATTTTTGGGTAAACTAACCCATAAATTCTAGCCTGGCTCTGCCCTCCTACGTACTTCTGCTCAATTTTCATCTTCCTTCAGTACTACGTCTGGGACTGCGGTGTAGTCTTTTTTTTGCCGGAAGGAGTGGCTGAGAACGATGACGTTGATGTCGTGCGCTAGTTTGAGTTGTTGTTCAGTAATGGCGGCGGAGAAAGATGTGAACGAAACCATTCATTGCATTGTGGCACCACTGCCGAATATCCAGAAGTTAAAGCCGGAGCAATAACAGTCTTTGCTGGGGTTTGTTGGTGGCCATGATGTTGTGGCCCTCCAACAGGGTAAATTCGGGAAAAGTTTGATTTTCCAGCTCGCTTCGTTAGTGATGAAGGAGTTGCTGAAGCTATTCGGACGGTAACTGTTCCTCGTGGGGTCGGAAGGTATTGCCATCATTTAAGTTACAGGGACTGGTCAGTTATTTTATTGCCGTCCGTCTCTCTCTCCACCCGCGTAAAAATCCCCGGCCGAGTTACCGACTGCTTTTGACAAACGCAAGGTCGTGTTGATGTAACAGCTGTCCGAATCCACATCTGTTGAGTTTTCAAGAATATATAACTTCAAAATTCACTGTTTATAATCATTTTTGACCACTGCAGAGCACCGTACGGTTGCACTTTGCTGTTTTTTAGATGCATTTCTAGACTTGTATTTCTTTAAAATGCTGGCAAGTATTTACAAGAGCAATATATTTAATCGCCGCTTAAACAAATTAAAACAAAAGCACGTAAACATTTGAATTGGTCTGTTATTTATAGAAGCATTTATTATATTACATTTTATTTACAGCATATAATCATGTTACGGACAACGTTCCCGATCACAAAACTCTCTCCTCCAACGTGGCGTGAATAAATCACAATCCGAATACATGAGTTTTAGGTTTTATCCTATGATTTTATCACTGAGGTGGCCTGCACATGTGCACATTTATGTTGTCAGATTTGTGTGAAACAGGCGAAGGGCGCACGACATACGTCACGACCAAACGTTAGCGATTGGTTATGGCAGATCCAATAGTTTTAAACCTTAACAGGGTGCCCGCCTTCGCGGAAATAAACCCTTGTCAATGGAGAGTGGCCAGACTCTATGTACAAATGAAATATATGCGAGTCTGGTAAGACCAGGCTACATAAATTCCCCACTGGCTTCAGACTCTCATCGTCGTGCATACTAAGGGTCCCACGACAGCTTTGTTGTGTGTTTGTTTGAGACGACTGTCGGGTAATTCTTTTGTTCTGACATTCACAAAGGAGAAGAAAAGAAATCTTTGTTTCTGTCTTTTTGTCTCCTCCATCTCCCTTCACTGTGAGGCATTATATATCACTTCCTCTTTTGTGAAATAAGAGAGGGATGACAATCTCATCATACTTCCTCATACTAACATACTATACTCTTACTGTTCATAAAGTGTGCATACTGCATGTCCATCTTCTATATCGTCCCACTTATATGCCTGAATGTGCAGTACAGAGCATATAGACTGTAAACCTAAAATGTTGCATACTTACTGAAACAACACATCTCACAGTGCAATGCACTCGACTTGACCTTTCATTTTCAGTCTGATCAATAAACCAGAAGTGATTTAAACATAACTTTTACACAAAACTGCATTTAAAATGAAAAAATGCAGTCCGCAATGTGCCAATTTAATTATTAAATTATGTATAATAATTTAAATCATGTAATTGAATTATTATTTATAATATTAATTATGTATAATTGTCTAATAATTTTATGTAATATAATATTTATTATTATTATTATTATTATTATTATTAAGCATTTTTTACTAAAAACTAATTACTAAATATTTAAAATATATTATTATTATTATTATTATTATTATTATTATTATTATTATTATTAATTTTGTGTCAAATATCTTTCTATCTTATATTACAGTCAGGGTTTACACACAGACATACAGTGCATACAATATATATATATATATATATATATATATATATATATATATATATATATATATATATATATTTAAACTACTAAATCTTTAACTAAAATTATAATGAAAGCAGAATAATTTTAAATAAAACTATATCTCAACACTTAAATAGCACTGATCATATTTGATCAAATAAATGCGCTGTGTATTTTTCTGCTCATTTCATTTCATGCACACAGCACATGTACCCACTGTGCATACTGCATGGATAGATAGAATAGTGTGGTCGTTTGCCAATCAGAACATAGCCAATGTTCGTATGAGACTCTCCTATCATGAACTCAGTATTGACGGCCGGCAGCAGATCTGTTTTTAAGCACCTTTGTCATTTCTCCCAGCCCATAATGGTATTTTTAATGAGGGAACTCTGGGAATCTGCTGTGATACTTCACTCTGCTCTTTTCAGATAATATTTGTGTGGTTACTGAAACTTTGGCTCTCCGTTGAGACTTGGATTTAAGCTAATGAATCCAAGGCACACAGCTTTGGAAATTAGCAGCCTCCCTCAAGCAATCTGTCCACGCAGATTCCGGCACACAGACGCTTTCCCTCCGAACGCAGCGGATCCGATGGGCATTTTCCCTCAGACACATGCCGCATAATCATAATGAACACTGAAGCCGTGCTTTGAATACAATAAAGCTAAGAATAGTTTTCTTTGGTCAAAAAAAATAAAAAAATGTTACCATTTTACTTTTAACTTCTTTGGGTTTTTTTTACTAGTGACCATTATATGTGGTGTATTTTGAGCTAAAACTTCACATACACACTCTGGGGCATCAGAGACTTATTTTACATCTTGTGAAATGGGGCATTAGAGGAGACACACCTTAAAGGGTTAGTTCACCCAAAAATAAATGTCTGTCATTAACTCCTCTCCCTAATGTCGTTCCTCACCCGTAAGACCTCCGTTCATCTTCACACACAGTTTAAGATATTTTATATTTAGTCCGAGAGCGAATGCAAGTGTATGCACACTATACTGTCCATGTCCAGAAAGGGAATAAAAACATCATCACAGTAGTCCATATGAGACATCAGTGGGTTAATTAGAGTCTCTTGAAGCGTCGACAATACATTTGGGTCCAAAAATAACAAAAACTACGACTTTATTCAGCATTGTCTTCTCTTCTGGGTTTGTTTTCAATCCTCAAATAAAGATTCAAGCGGTTATGAATCAGCGTATTGATTCATGATTCGGATCGCGTGTCAAACTGCTGAAATCACGTGACATTGGCGATCCGAATCATGAATCAATACACTGATTCATAACCGTTTGAATCTTTATTTGAGGATTGAAAACAAACCCGTAAGACAAGACAATGCTGAATAAAGTCGTAGTTTTCGTTATTTTTGGACCCAAATGTATTTTGGATGCTTCAAGAGACTCTAATTCACCCACTGATGTCTCATATGGACTACTGTGATGATGTTTTTATTCCCTTTCTGGACATGGACAGTATAGTGTGCATACACTTGCATACGCTCTCGGACTAAATATAAAATATCTTAAACTGTGTGTGTCTGGGTTCTGGGAGGTTGCCATGTGGTTTCTATGGTGTTTTGGGAGGTTGCTATTCAGTTGCTAAGTGGTTACCATGGTGTTCTAGGATGTTCCGACAGTTTCTAGTGAGTTTTAGTAGGTTGCTATACTTTTACTAAGTGGCTGCTAAGGTGTTTTGGGAGGTTGCTATATGGTTGCTAGGGTATTCAGGAGGTTGCTATGCTGCTTCTAGGTGGTTGCCAGGGTATTCAAGAGGTTGCTATGCTGCTTCTGGGTGGTTGCCAGGGTATTTTAAGAGGTTGCTATGTAGTTGTTACACTTATGATTACAACATCAACAAAAATTGCTTTGAAAACTGCGGTTGACGTGATTTTTTTACTTCCTGTTGCACTGAGCACATTGAAACCCTCCGAATCTACTAATGCAGGATGAGTAATTACCAGCAGCATTGTGGGAATGAAACTGGACGAGCACCAGCCGTGATTTACAACCTTTTGAAGAGATCAGCATGACTCTGGGAGAGAAGAACGGGAAGCGCGATAGAAATCTGCTCCGGTATCAAACCACAGCAATCAAAACATCATTGCTCTCACCCTGCAGCTCTGCCTCCCTTTCCACCACGGTCTCCTGTCCGCAGCGCTGCTCTCAGCTGATCCGACTTCCTGTAATAGAAAGACACGCCGGCACGTTCATTAAGAGGGTCTGTCATGTTCGCAACTCAGCCGAGATCCAGCGCTTTCTCATCTTCTGTTGCTTCTACTGCCGCCTTCATATGAACAGCTCAAGACCGGCATAAAAACACACATAAATCAGCCTAAAGAGGGGCTATCCATCCAAAACAGCATTCATTTTTAGATAGGAGGTTGCTATGGTGTCATGAGAGGATGCTATGTTTTTGCTAGGTCGCTACTATGGCGTTCTGAGAGGTTGCTACGGTGTTGTTCTGAGAGGTTGCTATGTGGTTGCTAGGTAGTTGCCATGGTGTCATGAGAGGATGCTATGCGGTTGCTAGGTAGCTACTATGGTGTTCTGAGAGGTTTCTAGAATGTTGTACTGAGAGGTTTCTATGTGGTTGCTAAGTAGTTGCTATGGTGTCATGAGAGGTTTCTATGCGGTTGCTAGGTAGTTGCTATGGTGTTCTGAGAGGTTGGTATGTGGTTACTGGGTAGTTGCTATGGTGTCATGAGAGGATGCTATGTAGTTGCTAGGTAGCTACTATGGTGTTCTAAAGAGGTTTCTAGAGTATTGTTCTGAGAGGTTGCTATGCGGTTGCTAGGTAGTTGCTATGGTGTCATGAAAGGATGCTATGGAGTTGCTAGGTAGCTACTATGGCGTTCTGAGAGGTTGCTATGCGGTTGCTAGGTAATTGCTATGGTGTCATGAAAGGATGCTATGTGGTTGCTAGGTAGCTACTATGGTGTTCTGAGAGGTTGCTATGCGTTTGCTAGGTAGTTGCTGTGGTGTCAAGAGAGGTTGATATGCGGTTGCTAGGTAGTTGCGATGATGTCATGAGAGTTTGCTATTCGGTTGCTAGGTAGTTGCTATGGTGTTCTGAGAGGTTGGTAAGAGGTTGCTAGGTAGTTGCTATGGTGTCATGAAAGGATGCTATGCGGTTGCTAGGTAGCTACTATTGTGTTCTGAGAGGTTGCTAGGGTGTTGTTCTGAGAGGTTGTTATGTGGCAGCTAGGTAGTTGCCATGGTGCTCTGGGAGTCTGCTAGTGTGTTGTTCTGAGAGGTTGCTATGTGGTTGCTAGGTAGTTGCTATAGTGCTCTGGGAGGTTGCTAGGTGATTGCAAGTCTGTTCTAAGTGGAAATAATATATAAATCAGCCAAGAGTGGGATTTATCCATCCAAATGGGGTTGAATTTTTTCATTTTGTGTCATAGTTATTGCCGCAAGATGCCAAAACATTGCTATGGTTATCACTGTCAACCATTATGAGTTGATACATAACTCAGAGCGGGATTAATCACTCAGATGAGGCAGTGTGTGCAGTACCATGATCTCTGGTGATCTACTGGACTTCTGAAGCAGGCGGTCGAGACGAGATCTCTTCTTCATTGCATATGGTGCTGGAGGAACGCTGAGCTGGTGTTTCTCTCGCTCATGGCGTGGGGTTTGATGTCTGGTGGTTCTCGAAGGAAGTTGTGCCGTGTGAAGAATGCTGAGAATGGCAGGTTTCTTTACTGTTCATTACATCAAATGGTCTCTGAACCTGTTCTGCTCAAATCAAAGAAGAAACAAGCATTTACCTTATGTCTTTAGGAATGTTGAAGAAAGAGGAGAAGGAAAACGAACCGCATCTACTACTTGTATAAGCATTAAAGCACATCCACCCCACTCCTGTTCTCATTACTGTTTGCCAAAAAAATACACAAAAGAATATATACATATAATTATTTGTATTTTGAAATACTTAAAGTTATTAACATTTATATTATTTTATTATACTATAAAAGCATAAACTATTTATGCATATTGCTACATATGTATATTTTAAAGGTCTCGTTTTTCGTGTGTTTTTGAAGCTTTGATTGTGTTTACAGTGTGCAATATAACATGAGTTCATGTTTTGTGTGTAAAAAATACAGTATTTTTCACACAATTGACTTATCTGTACAGCGCTGTTTCCTCTGTCCTAAAAACGCCCTGATGATTTCCTTGTTCTATGAAGTCCCTCCTTCAGAAACACGTAACGAGTTCTGATTGGGCCAGCGCTTCCCGTGTTGTGATTGGACCATACCTGGAAGAGTTCCATATTCTATGAGTAGGAATATAGTGCGGCCCCTTTAAGAGACGCGCGTACCTGCCGGTATTTTGTATGTGTGTGTGTGTGCCCACTGAACTGTGCTGCAATTCACGCGAACAGTGTGAAGAACACGGACTTGGGAGCGCTATTGTTCATAAAATGCCGCTACAATTAACTTCCGTAGGGCAGCCCGAGTTATTAGACTTTTCCAGAACGCACAGATTGCCAATCCGTCCCTGCTTACCATAACGGGGAGATGCAAGCGCTGAATGTGCCCTCTTCTCCACGTGGGAGAGCAACGAGACCACGCCCCCTTATTTTGCGTGTTCTTGTGGGCGGAGCTTTACTCACTTAAAAACGTTGGGTTAAAAATAACCCAACACGTAACCCAACTGTGGGTTGGTATAGCACCTTCCCAACGTTGGGTTATTTTAACCCAATGCATTGGGTTACAAAACAGTTGGGTTAAAAGTAACCCAACAGTTGAGTTAAATTTTTATTTTTATTCAAGCCATTATTTTAATAAATAAAATACCCATTGTTTTCAAATACAGATTTTTTTATTTGTATAAAACAATACATGTGCTTTAAAATATATATTTTAAATGTCAAACTAAATATTGGGGAGTAAATATTTATTGTAAATATACATAAATGTGTAAATATTAAATTCAAAATACACAGCACACATAATACACAAAAATGTACATAAGGTAAACATACATAAAAGGTGTACATACAAAACAAAAATTAAAAATGAACACAACAAATATTAAATTAAAAACCTATACAAATATGGACAGAATACACAAATTCATAATATTAAATTCTTCCAGAAATAAACAACTTTATTAAAAAATCTACATTGTACACTGTATGCTTTTATGTGTTGTTAACATATCTTAAGTAGCAAAACAAATACAAATTATGATAATCAAAGTTTTTAATGAGGCAGCAAAATATATATTCAAGTTTGCATGCTACAAAATCTCCCAAATGGGGCAGAGGTCTTTGGATAGTTCATGTCATAAATAAATAAAAAATCTGAAACATACAGCCAGTGCTTGAAATAAGGTCTTCTGTTCAACTGCCTCCACAATGAAAATGAAAAAAATCAGCGAGGTCTCTTTGTCACCAAGCATCGTCATGTGGATCCTGGCTTGTCTCACTGTTCAGCTAATGCTGCATGTTAGTTCCAACCTTAAAAGAATTAAAAAAAGTTCAGTTTGCTTGCACTGTAACAACATCAGCAGTGTTAAATTACGTAAAAGTTACAATGAAGCAGTGTTGTACTGAATTAAACAAATTGTCACTAATTAGTCATTACATCTGCTGTTCATTTTTCACCAATCAACATACTAATCCTCATGCTGTTTCAAACCCGTAAGACTTTGGTTCATCTTCTGAACACAGAAAGGCCTAGAAAGGCAGTAAAGATATTAATGTAATCTATGTGACTCCAGTAATTCAACCTCAGTTTTATGAAGTGACAAGCGTATATTCTATCCCTTAACCATAATTTACCACTTTATTTACAAAACATTAATCTCAACACATGTTCACGAGAGCCCCTAGACGCATGCGTGTTGTGTTGAAAAGAGAGCAAATGTTGTTGTGTTTTTTTTTGTGTTGTTGTTGCAAAAAGCACTCGTGTCGCTTCATAAAACTGAGGTTAGACCACTTGAATCCCATGGATTACTTTAATACTGTCTGTCCTGGGTCTTAAAGTGGTAGTTGCGTAGGTAGTCAATGGAGGGACAGAAACCTCGCAGATTTCTTCAACATTTGTGTTTCAAAGAACAACGAAAGTCTTACAACAACACGAGGGTAATTCATGAGATAGTTTACCCAAAAAAGAAAATGACTCCGTGATTTACTCACCCTCAAGCCAACCTAGGTGTGTATGACATTCTTCTTTCAGACAAAAACAATCTGAGTTATATTAATAAATATCCTGGCTCTTCAAAGCTTTATAATGGAAGCCCATAATTTAAAGTGCAAAAATGCATCCATCCATTATAAAAGTGCTTCACACGGCTCCGGAGATTAATAAGAACCCATTGAAGTGAATTGATGGGATTGTGTAAGGAAAATATCCATATTTACCACGTTATAAAGTAAAATATCTAGCTTCCAGTGGACCGCCTTAAGTATTCAACTTCTGAAAAAAGCGTAACTGCTGTGAGAATAACGTCGGACGTAGCGTAAAAAAGCGTAAATACCGAGACGATTAAGTTGAACGTAGCGTAAGCGTTTTGAATTGCGAGAGGCGTTACACTTTCTTTGTAAGTTGAATAAGGAAGGCTGTCTGTCGAAAATTTTTATTTTAGTCTATAAAGTTTTAAATATGGATATTTTTTCTACAAAAACCCATCGATTCACCTCAGAAGGCCCTTATTAACCTCATGGAGCCTTATGGATTACTTTCATAATGGATGGATGCACTTTTTTGGGCTTCAAATTTTGACCATTATAATGCTTGGATTAGTCAGGACATTTATTAATAACTGATTGTGTTCGCCTGAAAGAAGAATGTCATATACACCTAGGATGACTTGAGGGTGAGTACATTATGGGATATTTTTTGGGTGAACTATTGGATAATCTATTAACAAGCAAAATCACTAAAGGAAATAATAAATGGATGCACTTTATCAAAGCTAATTTGATAGTGTTGCTTTTACTTACAGGCTGATTGGTGAATGTAATTAAGCTTCTCTTCATTTCAGCATATGTTGGACACACCATGTTGTCCATTTGTAAGGTATGACGATGATGGCAGGATGGCAGGAAAGGTTTTAAAGGCAATTTCTCCATGATCATCTTTGAAAGACAAGTTAACAGAAAAAGAGAAAAAAACAGTTTTCACCTATACCAAATGTGTGGACCTGATTTCATATGCACTTAGACACAACCAAAACAACTTATTGAAATTAAAACATACTGTATGAAAATGAGAGAAGACAGCTGAAAATAATAATAATAAACTGGTTGTTTCCCAAACAACCTGGTTCTGTAGTAGACCCTGCACTGCACATTGGCCTATCTAATGTTATTCAACTTACCAGCTTGTTAGTAGAGACTCCAAACCCGGAAATGTGCGTCAGATAAGGAAGACATCGAACTTGTGTACTATTGGTGATACTCCAGGACTAGAGTCAAGAACCACTGAGATCCAATCCTCCCTCTGCATTAGAATGAAGCAGGGGAAAATAACCAGAAAAGTATATAAGTCTTTAAAAAATAATTGTGTGCAACTTGTTTCAATATCGTACTCACCTTTAATTAAATGGCAGAGGTTCAACTGTTCTAGTCTTTGCTTCACAAATGAATCCATTGGTCTACAACACAGGTATATAACACATTTAGTACAACATATTTAAAATATAGGCAAAAACTGTCATAGCTTCATAAGAAAACGTACTTTAGTTGTATGATTTAGCTACTCCTGTAATACGTTTAATAGTAACATGCATAATATATATTCATATGACAACATTCATTATGAATATAGGCCTACCACATTTCTGCCAAATTATCATAGTTGCAGTTTGTGTTAACTTACTACGGTAAAACTAGGTAATTTGTGGGTTGGAAAACATTCTAACTGTCGTGAACTAACGTTACAACGTTAGCACAATATTTCAGTTTTCTGCGTCAATGCTGTTGTGAATATCTGCACTCATTCATCTCACAACAGATATTTAGAGTAGTAAGTTATACTGTTGGATATTCGGCGAATTCAAACGCTTCTCCCTGGATCTCACAGCGCTGCTGTGGTGTCGTGTGACCGGGTCTGAGCGGGTCTGAGCTCGCGCTGCACGGGCCGAGCTGATAATGCTCCGCGCGGCTTTAGATAGTGATTTCAGACCAGGCATAAGTTACTTACTTTCTTTATCGCCGTATTAAGTTTCTAAATAGGTACACTAGAATAATGTTTTTACTTTATTACTGCTAGCGAGCTAACTGGGATAGCTATGGTTTATTTTTCCAGAGAGCATTAACGGGATTTTTTAAAATAAAATTCAGTTTTCGACTATATTCAACGTTTCAGTACACAACACATAATGTTATAAGAGTTGTATTCCTAAAAAAATGACATGTCTTACCTTTCATTTCATAATCAGGCTGCAGCAGCGTCTTCTGTTGGAGGTAACTCGTTTGCCGTTAAAATTTGAACCGTCACTGGGGAAACCATATTTAACCCAACGGCCGGGTTATTACTAAAAATAACCCAACGATGTTAAAATAACCCAACGTTTTGCAAAATAACCCAACATATTGACCCAACATGTGTAACCCAACGGTTGGGTTAAAAAAATAACCCAACGTTTTTTACTGTGGTCAACAAACGGTTCTAGTGACGTCATCACAGCAGGAAGTGCAGCGGTGTCGTCCAAACCGGCCGTTCGCTGTAGGCTTTGAAAGGGAACTTCTGTTAAATAAAATATCTCGCTTGGCATTGAACTTTGAGCTTTATAATTTTACAGGTATTGTTTATGCTCTAACAGCAACATTTCACACTAACTAAAATAAATAAATTATAAAAAGTAATGAAAATCTAAAAAGAAAATATATTTAAAAATATATTTTTTAATAATAAACTGTAATACAACTACGTATAATAAAATATAATTATACATTTTATATATAAATGTAAATGATATATCATGAAATATATATATAAATGAATTTAATTTACACATTTATATTTACAATAAATATTTACTCCCCAATATTTAGTTTGACATTTAAAATATGTATGTTAAAGCACATGTATTGTTTTATACAAATAAAAAATCTGTATTTGAAAACAATTTGTATTTTATTTATTAAAATAATGGCATGAATAAAAATAAAAAGTTAACTCAACTGTTGGGTTACTTTTAACCCAACTGTTTTGTAACCCAATGCATTGGGTTAAAATAACCCAACGTTGGGAAGGTGCTATACCAACCCACAGTTGGGTTACGTGTTGGGTTATTTTTAACCCAACATTTTTAAGTGAGTATATAAAATGATGAAAACGTATTTATGGCAGGTCTGTGTTGAAACGCTGCTGTCAGTTAACAATCGTGGGAGGGGTGTGTGTGACGTCACACGGTCGGGCGGCTTGATTTGAGACATATAAGGAGATTTAAAAAAAAAAAAACACTTGATGGATTTGTATCATTATGGTTGTGTACACGCACTGCCAACACACATTTCCATACAATCAGCTTGTAGAAGTGCATGTACCATTATATGACCCCTTTAAAACCAAACATCCTGGCTCACACGGGTGTGTTTTCTCATTCTCACAGCAGCTTTCTCCCATCAAGCTCTCATGCCCTTTCATATTTCAGTGACATTTGAGGCGTTTAACTTCATTCCATGCCGTCCGTTGCTTCATCTCTCGACGTGACGACTGGAGGAAGTAATGTAATACGCTCTCCGAACAGCTGCATTCTGAGCAAACCAGTGTCCTCATATCATGGCCTGCTTTCAGTCCGGACCGACAGAGGTGCACCGAAACAGGACAGAGACTGTGAATACTGACAGTCACTTCCACACAGATCTCAAGGACACCGAGCGTCAGATGCTAAAAACATGGCTGGAACCAATCAGAGAGTAGTATTCTGTCATCGACATAGATTAATGTCATGCTAAAGTTAATCAATAGTGTTTATCCACAGGACGCACATGAACACATAAACAAGATATTTATGTGATTGACAATGGTTTATATTGATTAGTATTCTGACAAACGGTCTTAAATTCAGGATCCAGAGGATTTATTTCCCCTATAGGGCACGGCAAATGTTTTATCTTGGGAATAAAAAGGTACACTCTAACTTATTACCGTAATTAGACTTCCATGAATAGACGAGAATTAAAGATAATTTAATGCAATTGAGGCACTTTGAAGACATGAATGCATTATGCCATTCACAATTCAATGTTTCTCTCTAAAAAGGCATTTTGGTCCCTGGAGACTCACTAATGAATATTCATAAGATTGTTTCCGAGATAAATTGGTGTGAACTACATTAATTTTTGAAGCATACAAATGTTATTTTTGTTCTGTTTAGCGGCTGGAAATAGAGTGATATCCTGAGGACATTTGCTGTGATCTGTCTCTTAAATTTGTATGTTTCTGTTTGTGTTTTCTGCGTTTATGAATTCCCTGACATGTTAAATATTTTAATGAGCATGCTATTTGTGTATATTAATCATATGCATTTATCATTATTAAATAAAGTGCACACACAAATCCATGTTTGTCTGATTTAGCACCGACAGTAGCGGTTTCTGCTCTTAAATGAGACGATTATTTTATGATTTTGTTTTTTTGCCGCAAACATTTCACTAAATATGAATATGGTAATCATTTATGTTACTGCTACAGTACTTTTAGGGGTAGTTCCCAAACAAATAAGTAAAATAAAATAAAACAAAACAAAACAAATAAAAAGTGAATAAATTCAAGCCACCGGTCGCTTCTAAAAGGCTACATTTTTAATAAATAGACAAATAAATAAAACAAAATACATGTAAACAATAAAATAAGATAAAGAAAAAGGTTAGCTTTTTTTAAAAAGCTAGAAACACATACAAGTAAATAAAACAAAAAAATACTATTAGCTTCTAAAAAAGCTAAAACATTTTGTTTTTTAAAGTTAAAACTAGTTTACGGTACCTTATCGTTTCTAAAGCTGTTTTTGCATTGGAGCCAAATCATCATTCAATTATGAGTAGCGGTAATTAGTCATCATAAAGCACAAATTCTAATAAATCTGTTCTTTTAAGTACAACTACTGTAGTTTGATAAAAAATAAAATAAGTAAATCAATATAAAATAAATAAAATAAAATAAATACAAAAAGAGCCACTAGCAGCTTCTAAAAAGGCTAAAAATGAAGGGGGAAAAAGCTCTAACTATTTTAGGTGCTTTTTATTACTAAAGTTATAGTTTTAGATACTTTTCGAGTTCCTTGCAGTGTAGCTAATGACAAACTATGAGTAGTTAGTTATTATAAAGCACACACTCTAAAAAATGCTGGGTTAAAAACAACCCAAGTTGAGTTGAAAATGGACAAACCCAGAAATTTGGTTGTTTGAACCCAGTGAATGGACCCACTCAAACAACCCAATTTCTGGGTTTGTCCATCAACCCAACTTGGGTTGTTTTTAACCCAGCATTTTTTAGAGTGCAATCTCTTTTTAGCGCAACATGTGTAGTTCCATTCCCAAACGAGTAAACTAAAATGAATAATAAAGCCACTGAACAAATGTGACAAAGGCTCATCTGGTTTGTGTTATTTCTGAAGTTAGTAGAGCTACTTTTTGATTATCTCGTAAGAATAATAGAGAAGTTAGGACTGTTTAAACATCATTATGAGTAATTAGTTCTTATAACACACAAGCTCTTAGAGTTCATGAACATATTCTCAGGTATTTTATGTCTCACACTAAATTGTGCGAAGTAAAAAAAGACTTGAGGTCAACAGCTGCGATCCGAAACGCTCCCATCCTCCATGTCTGTGTTTTCACCCTGTCATAAGTACGCCATTAAAACCACCATAATGTTAATGGATGGGACGGGCCCTTCTAGTTAACATGGAGGTCCTCACTGTTTCAAACAGGCCGTGGGGACGACACTTGTCAGGTGCCAATTGTGGCCTAGAGGGCTATTGGCAATAAAAAGCTGTCAGTCATCGCAGCTTATCTGGATTTATAGCTACAAGGTGCATATCAGCTCCTCGTTCTACTTATAGTTCATATAAAGCTGCTCTGCGCCGTGGGTTATGAGCCTAGCGCCTCATATCTGCCAGGACGGCCCATGAGCAGCACTCATCCCGGCTCAGAGAGCCACAGAATAAAGTCCAAGCAGCTTTTGCGTTGGCCGGCGTGCAGAGCAAATGAACGGCTGCCATCTTGGACTGCGTCTCGCAGCTGCACCGACGTCCCTCAGCGGCCCTTCAGGCAATGGCAGGATTTTCGGTCGTCCTGGCACAGTCATGATCAGTACACACAGAGAGGACAATAGTCAGAGGAACACAAAGACTGCTGCTGTGTGCAGAGCGAAGAGACGGCTGCTTTTGTTTGCGGAGGTTTGGTGCTTACTGGCAGTGTTTGCGTGAGGCTTCAACAGTTGACAGTGCTGATGCAGTTTCTCTTTTTTGTCTCCAGATCCTCCCATCTTCCTTTCTTTACAAACTTCCCTTTATCTGTGTTACCAGAGGAAAAAAAATATATCATAAATGAGATCTGAGATATCATTCATGCACGTAACACAAAGTTAGAGTGCAGAGGCGCCGGCAGCAATTTTGGGCCCTATGAAAGAATACCGCACCAAACATACAAGACAACCTAGCAATACAAAATCTTTGTCTGTAATTTAATGATTATATATATATGTATGTATGTATGTGTGTATGTACACTCTAAAAAATGCTGGGTTAAAAACAACCCATTGAAAATGCACTAACCCAACAATTGGGTTGATTTTACCCAACGGTTGAGTTGTTTTAACCCAGCGGTTGGGTTAAATGTTGCTTAAGACAACCCAATTGCTGGGTTAGTGCATTTTCAACCCAACTTGGGTTGTTTTTAACCCAGCATTTTTTAGAGTGTATATATATATATATATATATATATATATATATATATATATATATATATATATATATATATATATATATATATATATATATATATATATATATATATATACACCTGCTTCTCATCTCTATCACCTTCCCCTTTCTGACCTGTATATTTCTCTCCCCAAAGCTGAGGTTTGGTTGATAGTCTTTGCAAACTTACCGTTTCGACGCCTGTTTAAAACTTAAATCATAAAAGAGCTGATTAGTTTAGCTACACATCTTATCTTGCACTTTATGACCGGTGAACATAAAGCCTGCAGAACTTTTGATATGTTCGCTTGGCTGTATTTTATTTTGACCATGAATAGGCTGAGATGTCAAATTGGCAGTGCTAGAACTGACATATTATACACACGCGAGGCGCCGGCGCGATCACTTGGATTTATCCCTCAGCAGAGGAAACGATTTAATACTCTGTTCACACATCATTCAATACGGTAAAGTGTCTACAAAATGTCACGCCAACTACCGTATTTTCCGGACTATAAGTCGCACTTTTTTTCATAGTTTGGCTGGTCCTGCGACTTATAGTCAGGTGCGACTTATATATCAAATTTAATTCATACTGACTGACAAGAATAAACATATAGCCGCGGGAATGCGCTGCTCCTGTAGCCTAATATTTACTTATAGACAACAACTTAGAAAGACTGAACACAAACAAAATGCTCCCATAAAGAAAATCTTATTCTGCAAAATACAAACAGCATGTAGTAAAATATGCAGCGGAGAACGATTCTCACAGCGTTCGTCTCGCGCGGCTGAGCCTCTCCCGGCAGAGAGTTCAAGCCTCTGTGGACTCGTTCCTTCAGCTCTGGCCATCTTGCTTACAGTCCGCAAGTAGATTTCTTTTTCTTCTTCATCACAATTAAAGTAACCTCTGCTTTTCGCCAGTCCCTTACAAGTTTCTCACTCACTTCAAACTTTCTTTCTTCTGCTCGGGTTATGCAGTGAAGCGGGCACGAGCGAGTGCGCGAGCAGGTGCTCGCATGCGCGCGGCTCCAGCTCTGCCCTAATGCGACTTATAGTCCAGTGCGACTTATATATGTTTTTTTCCGCGTCATGACGCATTTTTTGACTGATGCGACTTATACTCCGGAGCGACTTATAGTCCGGAAAATACGGTAAAGAAAACAACAGGATGGGCCTTTCTCTCTCTCTCTCTTTCTCTCTGCCCTCTTTACTCTTCAGTTTTGATGACCGAATTAAGGGGTGGTGGTGCAGAAAATAAGCCGTAATTTTGTTTATAATTTCTACTACATTACTACTAGTACTGTTACTACTAATAAAACTGATCTCTGGGGGCCCCGAGAATGCGTTGGCCCTTAGAATCATCCTAACTAATAATTAACTAAATAATACCTAAATAATTTGTATTGTTGTTGTTTGATTTTTCTAATCAGTGAAATGTTTAGGAACACATTAAATGTGTTTAATCAAAAAAAAAATCAAGAAAGAAAAAAAGAAAGAAAGAAAGAAAGAAATTCTATATATTTCACCATCAAATTGTATAATAATAAAGAAATATATATATATATATATATATATTATTCATTAATGAAGTCATTTATTTGCTTCTTTTAGTTTTAAAAATATTCGCTAATATTTAAAAAATGTATGTATTGTAATTAGAAAAATATTTAGGAACAAATCTGTGGAAAAAATCTAATGCAGTTCCGTTGTCAAATGAAATAATTGTAATAATATTTACATTTAAAACAATTATTTTAAAATCAAATCCAATAATATATATATATATATATATATATATATATATATATATATATATATATATATATATATATATATATATATATATATATGTATACTACACAACAATACTAAACAAAAATAACTGTGATTTATTTAATTTTTATTAATGAGCATGTGGATTTAACATCTACTAAAAAAATTGCGTCATGTGCATCTTTAACAATTAGGAGTAGATGTAAAAGCTGTATTTATTTGATTCACTAAAAATAGTAATTTTCATTACACTGTGTTTGACTCATTAGAAGCATTCATTCAGGAATCAATGACACTGATTGCTCAGTATATTTTTGATTCACTAAAAAGAATTGACTCAGAGTCATTTGTGTAGGAAACAATAGAGTCATTTAAGTCATTTACTCTGGACTCTTAAACCTAAGATCAGTTTCAGAGTTATGAAAGAACCGAACACAGACAACTGGTATCTGAAAGCCTAACCAGATTAGCCAAAATACGGAGAACTGGAGAACTTTACAAGCATTTCGATTCAGCAGAAATCTGTGGAGCGTGCGGGACTGTGATGACTCTGTCCAACGGCATTAAAGAGTATGCATACAATATTGGCTCTGAGAGTCATTGTTACCTCTGTGCTCACAAAGCGTGGCCCTTGTCACTGCTGATTCCTAGCAGAATTTCAGTAACCCAATATGAGCGTCTCATCCCGAGCTGCAAACACAATCAGCCAGCAGGGATAAGCTGGCAAACTCCAATACACACAACAAGCATCAAACAGCGGCCTAATTTGATTAATGTCCTCACACTGCGTTCAGTTCAGTGGATGTGTTTAGAGTGCCAGGACGCGGCTGAAAGTTCAGGAAAACCTGGACACGAGAGCCGGTGCACTGAAATGGAGAAGCCGCGGTGGGTTTTCCACTCAAGCATTAAGAGCTTTGAAAGTCTCTGAGCTCTTGTGGCCTCATGAATAAAACCTCAGCTTTTCTGCTCAAAAGCAATGGTGTGTTCGTAAAAGTCTTCTGAAGTCTTTTGAATGACTTGTGTTTGTTTGAGACCCTGAGTGATGCCTTTTAATAAACACACACAAAAATATTGTTATAAAGGTAGGACATTGAAAGACATTTCATGCAGAGGATAATAGACCGCTTGAAAATTTCACTGGCACAATCCTAGGTAGAGCCCTGCATTTATGCCCGAGCCCGACGGGCCCCGACTTTTTTACGCCCCTCGGGCCGGGCTTCGGGCCAATTTTCACGTCATACCTAAAACGCGGGCCGGGCTTCGGGCCTTTTTTAGGCTTTTTATATTTATTTTATTAATTAAAAGGAACAATGAGATGTTCTGCGCTGGTGAACACGAGACCATAATAGCTAACGCGACTGTCAAGATGGCTCGCACAGTGTTCAGAGCATGTTCAGAGTCTGCGCCAGCAGCAGCAGCGCGCGTTTCTTCAGCGCAGCTGCTAGAGTTAAGGCCGGAGACACACTGCAAGCGTGGTGTGAGCGTGGCGTTTCTGTTGCGTGTCATCCGCGGGGCGTCTGCTGCTATTAATGAACAGGGCTATCAATGTAGTCCGATCACTAAACAAACCAATTCAGAAGGATGAAAGCATTTCAGACGAAACTGGACAAATGTAAATGTAGCCTATCTGGTTGTTTAAACCACATGTATACATTTTACTCCTGGCAAACGGTTAAAAAATAAACGTGTGAGAGCGTGTTATGGGCTATATGTTGTAGTCAGATAGATATGATGGCGCTGCACGCATCGCCGCAAATGACTACTGCAAGTCAACGCAAATGGCCGTAAATGAAACTTAAAATAAGTCTTAGATGCTCAAAAACACAATCATCTTCAATAAAAATGAATGAGACTTATGATCTTACCAGTGCGCGCTTTCTTATGTGGTCTTTGAATTTGAAATAAGCTGCTGAATAAAATGCATCTTGAATCTTTTGCTTCGGTTGCTGTAAACTCCGTTAAATGAGCATATACCACGGGAATTGAAGATCGGATTTATATTCATTTTGCGTAGGTGTAAGGTAGGCTATAAGACAACCTGCATGTGCTTTTTTTATTTTATTTGTTTAGCTCCGTTTGCGAGAGCCGCGAGCAGAATCAGCCTGCCTCAGCTCGTCAAAAATGCCTTTTAGGCTACTGGTGGTAATAGTTGGCGAAATTAACTAACATTGTGATGCTTGAAGTGTTTTATATCTATGGATTTTATTATAGGCAAGACAAGCCAAGAGTTGATTTGAGAGACTAAATAGATTTAATATGCGGTTAACTCACTGTCGGCCGCTGGTCGCTTGGTCGTCACTTAAAAAAAATTAAAACTATAATTTAACAAACAAAAAAATGCTCTAAACATTTTTCTAAATTAACTCAATAAAGAAACGAAACGAAATATAACTACTTTGACATTAAAAACAAAACAGAACTATTTTAATGGCTGAAAAAAAAAAAAAAAAAACGGGCTCCAGTCGGACTCGGGCCGAGAATTTTGATAAGCTGTCGGACACGGGCCGGGCTAGGGCCTCAGCGTCTCGGGCCAGGGCCGGGCTAGGGCCTCAGCGTCTCGGACCAGGGCCGGGCTAGGGCCTCAGCGTCTCGGACCAGGGCCGGGCTAGGGCCTCAGCGTCTCGGGCCAGGGCCGGGCTAGGGCCTCAGCGTCTCGGGCCAGGGCCGGGCTAGGGCCTCAGCGTCTCGGACCAGGGCCGGGCTAGGGCCTCAGCGTCTCGGACCAGGGCCGGGCTAGGGCCTCAGCGTCTCGGGCCAGGGCCGGGCTAGGGCCTCAGCGTCTCGGGCCAGGGCCGGGCTAGGGCCTCAGCGTCTCGGACCAGGGCCGGGCTAGGGCCTCAGCGTCTCGGACCAGGGCCGGGCTAGGGCCTCAGCGTCTCGGGCCAGGGCCGGTCTAGGGCCTAGATTTGAGGCCCGTGCAGGGCTCTAATCCTAGGCATTGCTAAAGTGTTTCTAATGCTTGAGGTGACAATGCTCAAAGGACAACTCCGGTGAAAAATGACCCTAGGGGTGATTAACAGATGGTTACTGAGTAGATCGTTCTCTGGGATGCGTTTTCATGAAAATCGAATGTAAAGAGTTTTATCGCTAAAAACTGTTTAGCTTGTAACGCTTGTCTATGGGGCATAGAATGAGTAAAATTAAATCACTAGTTAATACCACTAACAAGGCTCAAAATAGCCTCACACTAACACGGTAGCAGGATGAGGGTCCCTACATGTAAACCCAAGCATTGAGAACTTTGTAAGAGTACAAACAGTTTAATAAGAAGATACTTTATAAAGACAGTCCATTACGCGTTTACGGACAGCAGCCATCTTGGAAAACAGTCTCGACGAGTCGAGCCACGAACGCTGTGCCAAGTGAGCTGAACGATAGGAACTTAGTTTGTGAAATCTAATTACATGGACATTTTTATTTTTATTTATTTATTTTCTCTGCTGCGTTCAGTGCTTTCTTCCGGAAACAACGGCCCATATGTGTCACGGAACGGGGAATAAACAGACGGCAGGCAGAGAAGCAGGATCCAAATGCAGGGGAAATTTAATAACCAAAATCAGGAACAAAATAACACTGAGCAAACGAAAAGAAAACACGGGGAACAGAGAACTGAGAAATACCTGCATAACAGCAAACAATGACCGACAGAGAACAACTGAATCACAGAGGTGTAAATACACACCAGGGAACAAGGCTAACAAGTGCTGCGTCCCAATTCGCCCTCTTATACTACGTCCTAAAAGTATGTACTCTTTTTGTGAAGAAAAGGTATATACTTTTGAGTGTGTAGCAGAAAAGTATGCAAGCTTCGGGACATACTACTTCGCCATCTTTAACGGACTCTGTCGCTTAGTTACGAGCAATTCCCGTCACCGTTTATCTGCCCTGTCAATCATCGCCAGATTCGTCACAGTTCAAATCCTCCACATTCAGTTTAATCTCCTGCCGTATCGGAGAGAAATGTAGCCGCTCGTTGATCTGCCATGTGTGGGTCTTTGTGGGTCAGAGACTCTCCTCATGTGTTTGCAGTTTAAATATAATGACGCATTTAAAAGTTAATGGCCAAACGTGTCATTACAAAAGTTCACAATGCTGCTGCAGGTGAAATATAATGTGGACAACACTGAATAAATATATTTTTGATGGGTAAAATATTGCTAGTTGGTCACTCAAACCCCTTTATCTAAACTTCTCTACTTAACCGTCGAACTCGCACAGCCGTCATGTTTGTAGTTTTTTAACGTTTTTTATCTGCGTTTGTAGTTCTGATTGAATCCTCGTCAAACTCGCAATGGGTTGTGGGCAATATCAGCCGTTAGAGTGCCCATCGATCCGCACTTCGAATTCGGACCGGAAATAGTAAACCATCCGGGAATCTTTGGAATACTCTTTTCAACATACTACGAATTGGGACATACTAACTCTATTTTCGAATACTATTTAGGATGGATAGTATGCGAATTGGGACGCAGGGAAGATAACAAGGGGAGTGGTAAATGAGAAAAACCTGGGAAAACTAATCAACATAAAAAACTACAAGAACTACAAACTCCACAGGAAACAGAACACAGAACAATACACAGATACCTGAACAGATGTGACAATATGAGACTGCAAGTCACAGCTCATCACTTAGCACAGCGTTCGTTGCTCGACTCGTCAAAACTGTTTTCCAAGATGGCGCCTGTCTGTAAATGCGTAATGGACTGTTTATAAAGTATCATCAGAGAGCCTCAAAACCAGTGTAGAAATTAGCCTGTTACTTATTCATTATGATGTTTTTTTAATGTAAAAACACATGAATATCATTAGTTGACATCAGACAACAGTATATATTATTTTTAAAGCCAGTTCATGACACCTTCAATAAGCTCACTTACTTTAGCGCTCTTGATTAGACAGTATTTTTATGAATTATGGGCAATTTTCTAACAAAAAAAGTGTAGATTGCAGATTATGCCTTTTTCTAGCAACATGTGAAGCTAGCTAGCAAGCAAATCTGGCACTTTTTCCAGGTTTTGAGAAAGAGCTTTTGTATTAGCTATTCCTCCCTCCGTCTGTCTCTCCATCTCTCTCTCTCTCTCTCTCTCTCTCTCTCTCTCTCTCTCTCTCTCTCTCCCTGAAGTCATGCGCCCTGCGTAAAATTGCATTATTCCATCTCTATTCCAATTCCTTTTCGTAAGCCAGAGCTTTGTGATCACCCTCCAGATAGGTATTTTATGAAGCAGAAGAGATGGGTGGAAATATTCATCCATGAGAAATATTTATCCGGAGCTTTTCCCCCAAAGACTGAATATTCCTTTAATGTCTATTTTTCTCCCACTGCAATCAAAGCCGACGCTGAAAAACGGAATGAACAGAAAAGGTCGTCAGCTACTTCTCAGCTTTGAGCAGAAGAGGTCACACTCAAACGTACAATCTTGGTCTACATGCTTTGATTTCACACGCCATTAAGTCTGGCCAAATTGCAACGTCTGGATGAAGGCCGCAACTTTCACACAGGCAGTCCTGTCATCTTTGCTCTCGCCACACGGCACAGCTGCAGCCTTTAAATCAAAAACAAATCTGCATTAATATCTAGTTCTGATTCCCCACAGCATACTCGACAACAGAAAACAGCATACTTGAAAGGACTATGCGATGTTCAAAAATGAATCTTGTCAACAGACAAGCGCAGTACAAACCGGAGGACAATCTTATTGCTCAGAGGTTGCTATTTCATAACATGGCATCTCGTTTAAAAACCTAAATTTCTCAGAATGCTTCTTTTTAAATTCTGTAGGAGAAATAAAAATAGGCATTAGATAGACTGCAGACTAGAGCTATTCAGCTATTTGGTCCTTTGGCTTTAAAGGATGTGATCAGAAACATTTGAGTTCAAATTGAGGGTGCTTTCACATCCCTAGTTTGGTTCATTTGGTCGGAACCAAGGGCAAACAATTATACATTGTTGCATTTTTAAGCTTTTTTTGGTTCCTTTTCACACCACACTGATTGCTTTGGTCCGAACAGGGCCGTACCCACCATTGAGGTCCCCAATTTTAAGAGGTGTACATAATAGAAGTTGCAAAATAATAGCCTATTAAGGCGATGTACAAACAGGTGTTCTCGCCTCGCCCAGCGTATGTTTTCAATTGTTTCCAATGGATGCGCCGCACTTTTCAATAGCGCCAACAGCTGGCAGGTTTTGTCCATTTTTACGCGTTGAGCGCCCACAGTTCAACTTTGGGTGAACATCAATGTCCAATCACAGTGGAGGAGAGGCGGGACAAATGCCACAACCATTAACCGGCGCTTCGAACAACGACTGATGTTTGACATCACAACACCGCGAGAGCGCTTAATAATCAGGGATGCAAATTAATAACTATACATACGAAAATGAAAAGACTGCTTCAAACAAAGCTCAGCTTTGAAAAGAGAAAAGATACAGGGCAAGAGAAGAAGACTGGGGAAAAAAGAAAGAGAGAAGATGATGGCGATGAGACAGAAAGAGCTGGTAGCCCCCTGTGCTCAGAATAGAAAAAGCATTTGCCTACAATATATTCCTAATTGCTACACATAATGTGATTCTGGTCTGTGAAATCCAGGCTAAAGTCTCATAATCTAATATTGAGATTAGGAGCATCAAATTTTGATTTCACTCATTGGTTATATTTTCACATTGATTTCTATGTTTGACATGATCTTACTCATTCAACATTAAATATATCAAGGTTATATGTTCAAATAATGTTCTTTACATAATGTAAATCACAAAAATTAACTTTAGCTAGGTTTAAAAAAAAAAAAAAGTTTTTTTTTTCAAACCCTCCAAAATTCATATTTGGACTTCGGTATTTAGAAAATCCTGGGTACGGCCCTGGGTCCGAACCCGTTGAAACGAACCAAAACGCAGGCACGTGACAACATCCACATCAACCATTGGCCATGGCGTATTTCCTAAACTGCTTTTCGATTGGTCAGAATTTGCGTGTGGGAAAATTCCAACAGGCGAGGCAAAGCTAGCAAACTATAATAACACTATGGAGAGACGACTGCGTGGGCTAGTTTTGTCCCTGGCCATAATCTACTACACTGTGTGTATTTACCACAGCATGCAAACAATACATTTCTATAATGAAGCGCGGATGCGACGTGAAAACAACGCTCTAATGCACTGCAGACGGCGAGCGCGCATCACTCGTCACTTCAAGCGGAGGCGTGCATTAAATATTAACTCTGACATGCTCATCTTCCCGAAAATATTGCCAACGAACTATCAGGTAATAATATCATGCACACAATGTCAGCGCAGCTAACTACGGCAGCTGGTTCAGTCCAAAAATGATCAGTACTCTTGCAGTTGGTTCTGTTCGAGGTCGGATCACGTTCTCACCACAAACGAACCGCTCCAGAGTTTGTTTGAAAGCGTACTGAGACCGAGATCAAGGAGGTCTCGGTACGCTTGTTTGGTCCGCTTTTGGTGCGCACCCGAGTGCGATTGCTGCTTTCAGACCTGACCAAACGAACCGCACCAAAGAGGGAAACGAACTCTAGTACGATTCAACCGAAGTAAATTAGGCAGGTGTGAAAGCACCCTAAGATGTTCTGACTGCAGACTTCGGTTTCTTTGGCAAATCTGACCACAGTTTGAGACATTGTTGAGATCATTTCTAAAACTATAGAGGAGACATGTGAGATAACTCAGGTCTTTACTCAGGTCAAACATCTGGAACTCAATTTAATCTAATTTCTGTTCATGAGAGGTTTTATGCCCTCTAAAAAAGTTTCAGACATTTTTGCAATCTACTAAAAACTAGAGGAGACACATGTAAGATACCTGACATCTTTTCTCAGGTCAAATATCTGGGACTGTCCACATCCCTGTCCACAAGAAACAAATGAGATATCAATGAGATCTCATTTGGGGTTTTATGTCCTCTAAAAAAGTTTGAGACATTTTTGGACTCTATAAAAACCAGTGGAGACACATGTGAGATAACTGGGGTCTTGTCTCAGGTCAAATATCTGGGACATCATTTGGTTTCCATTTGATCTCATTGCTGTCCACGAGAAACAACTAAGATATCAAAGAGATTGCATTTGGGATGTTTTGTCCACAAGTTTGAGACATTATTGAAATCTCTTCAAAACTACAGGAGACACATGTGAGAGAACTGGGGGTCTTTTCTGAGGTCAAATTTCCATTTGGTTTCCATTTGAGCTCATAGATGTCTATGAGAAACAACTGAGATATCAAAGAGATCTCATTTGGGATGTTATTGCAATCTCTTCAAAACTATAGAGGAGACACGTGAGAGAACTGGGGGTCTTTTCTTAGGTCAAATATCTGGGTTTTCATTTGAGCTCATTGCTGTCCACAAGTAACAACTAAGATATCAATGAGATTTCATTTGGGTTTTTTGTTCTCTAAAATAGAAGTAAGACATTATTAAAATCACTATACTATCCAACACTGATTGACATAATGGTCTTTTTTTCAGGTCAAATATGTGACTCCATTGCGGATATGCCGTCCATAAGATATTAAAGAGATTGCATTTGGGAGATTATTAAAACCTCTTTTAAAACTCTAGAGGAGACACACATGTGAGAAGCAAGACGCTTAAGCAGAAGTCTCCATTTAATATCACTGCTCCTTACAAGGAGTAACAATTACAAACGTAATGCTTTTTTATTTCCATTGGGAAATAATATATTATTAATAATAATAGCAGTCTAATAATCTGCAATATCTCCTATTCATGTTCTCATATTACACTCCACTTCATCTGATTCAGCTCAGAAACAGGCTATTGTGCTTTTCTATTCATTGGCATCCTATAAGAACAGTCATAATTATGTGTGAGCATATAGAAAATGACCTTTTCATTAGTTTTAAAGAGCACAAAATATTCAAGGCCATGAAATGGCTCTCGGTGACATGAGGAAACTTTAATGAGAGGAATCTTCACACTAATGGAGTCATGCTATCTGCTCCACTTGAAACACACTAGGCTATTTACGTACGTTGCATCTCTATAATCGAGAAACAATCGTATAGCGCAGGCCTTGGGATCTTACTGATCTTATTGAGTTATATATCATCTTTTAAAGAGCTTTGTTGTGTATTGATTGCTTTTTTCCCTCTCCACACACAAGCTGCCCACCAAATCGCTAGCATCATTAGCTTAAGATTCTTGGCTGGCACCGCGGTAATGGAGCAGACGATTAATTGCTCACAGCCTCTGTTTGGTATCGATCGCCCAACCCGACCCACAAATCCAAGAAAACGCACAGTATTCAGACAAGCACACATGGAGACAAAAGAATAGGTAATAGGTTTGCATGCCGTTTTCTCACAAAACTGTCTGAAAACAAGCCATCTCCATGCTATGTTTCTCTTGCGGCACCGTGCACAAAAATGCCATTGATTACATTTGTCCTGAGTGAAATGAAATGCATATAGGCAGTGAGGTTGTGTTGGTGTCAGAGCATGGACGAGCTGCTAATGAGAGGATTACTATCACACTGAAGACGGATTACCAGCTATTTAGCATGCCAGCTGTATCTCTCATATCTGATATGCAGATGATATCACTTGTTAGGGTAATTGGACAAACATTTTACACAGATCCATATCTGTCTGACACATTTGGTGTGAGATCAGAACTCAATATCACTCAGACTCAAAAGCTCTGTTATGAAACCCAGTGAGCTGCCAAATGAAATACTATTTCAAGGGTTCATAGTCAAACTATACAATCATATATGAGATATATGTATATAATCATATATGTGACCCTGGAGCACAGAACCAGTCCTGCGTCTCACGGGTATATCTGTGGTAATAGCATCAATACATTGCATGGGTCAAAATTGCCAATTTTTCTTTTATGCCAAAAATTATTAGGACATTAAGTAAAGATCATGCTTCATGAAGATATTTTGTAAGTTTCCTACCGTTAATATGTGTTAGCATTTTTTTAATTAGTAGTAGTAATATGCATTGCTTCATTTGGACAACTTTAAAGTAAACTAGTAATATTTAGTCAAGTTCACTTGATTTGTTTAAGTAAAGACAACATTCGGGTTTACAGTGACATTTCAATAAAAAAAAATGTTTTACGCTTATGACTGGTTTTGTGGTCCAGGGTCACAAAAAAGCTAAATATATTAGGGTTTTACACATAGGATATTGTATTATATTTTAGATATAATATTATGGATATTGAAGATATACGTATACATGGTAACACTTTCCAATAAGGTTGTATTAGTTAACATTAGTTAATGCATTAGTTAACATGAACAACCCCTCTGTTCAGCATTAGTTCATCTTTGTTATTTAGTTAATAAAAATCCAGCCGTTCATGGTTTGTTCATGTTAGTTCACAGTGCATTAACTAATGTTATTGTTGTAATAATGCATTCCTAAATGTTGTAATTAACATTAATAATGAAAAATAAATGATTAAAAAGTGCAGTTCATTATTAGTTCATGTTAAGTAATGTAGATAATTAATGAACCTTATTGTAAAGTGTTACCATATACACATATATAATTCAATAGTTTTTATTTGAAATAGAAATATTTTGTAACATTGTAAATGTATTATATTATAGTATATCGCAATATATATAAATGTAAACCATAAAATTTTAACATATTACACTCATACAAACAGTCTAATGTGTGTGTGTGTGTGTGTGTGTGTGTGTGTGTGTGTGTGTGTTTGTGTGTGTGTGTGTGTGTGTGTGTGTGTGTGTGTGTGTGTGTGTGTGTGTTTGTGTGTGTGTGTGTGTGTGTGTGTGTGTGTGTAGTATATAAAGTTTTTTTAGTTGAATATACTTTAAAATGTAATTTATTTCTGTTATGCAAAGCTGAATTTTCGGCATCATTACTCCAGTCTTCAGTGTCACATGATCCTTCCGAAATCATTCTGATCTGATGAAACCTTTCTAAATATTATCAGTGTTGAAATCAGTTGTGTAAAACATTTGATTAGGTTTCTTTGATGAATAGAAAGTTCAAAAGAACAGGATTTATCTGAAATAGAAAGCTTTTGCAACATTATAAATGTATATACTGTCACTTGATCAATTTAACGCATCCCTGCTGAATAAATGCATTCATTTATTTAAGTTCTTTCTCACAAAAACACACACACACACACACACACACACACACACACACACACAAACACACACACACACACACACACACACACACACACACACACACACACACACACACACACACACACACACACACACACACACACACACACACACAAAAATGACCCAAAACTTTTGAATGGCCGTACAATGCTACAAAAGCTTTCTGATAAATTTTTCAGATAAATGCTGTTCGTTTGAACTTTCTATTCATCAAAAAATCCTAATAAAATGTTTTACACAACTGATTTCAACATTGATAATAATCAGAAATGTTTCATCATATCAGAATGATTTCTGAAGAATCATGTGACACTAAAGACTTGAGAAGTGATGCTGAAAATTCAGCTTTGATCAAAGAAATAAATTACATTTTACAATATATTCAAATAGAAAACAGTTATTTTACATCTTAACAATATTTCACAATATTACAGTTTTTTATGTATTTTTAATAACATAAATTCAGCCTTGGTGAGCAGAAGAGACTTCTTTAAAAACTTTTGGTAGTGTATATCGTGATGTTTTTGGAAGTAAACTGACTTGACGAAATGTTGAAACACCACTGGATTCATTATTCATTCGTATATTTTGAACAGTACTTCCTGAACTGTTTTGACATTTTAAGACATTAAACTCCCGCTAAAGTTTTTCTTCTCACCAGCAGATCTCAGCGCTATCATTAAAAGGATTTCACCCAGGAGTAATGTGGTAAATCGCAAAGATTGAGATTGGTAAAGATAAGGAACGTACTGTTTAAGATTTCAGCGGCACTAAAAACACAGAGCGCAGTGCTTTATAAATGTAGTCTCTGCTTATACATGATATTTTCAGTGATCTGAGCACCACATCAATCCTTCCGGAATATTATTTTCTGTCAAACATTTCTGGAGCCTTTCATTACAGTGTCATGCTAGTCGAGACTGTCGGATCGCATTGGTTTAAATGAGGAGAACAATCCGTCACGTCCGTCGCTTTTATAAGCTTGTTAAACCTGCGCGATTAGGGCCTGATCATGCACAGAAGAGATAATGAGAGATTCAAACTGTCAGACAATTTCCCTTAAAGACCAGCCAAGGTCTCCCATGCTCCATTGCTTCCTTTAACACATTAGATCCAGGTACTGAGCAATTAGATCCAAAACTTAGTGAGCTGCCTACCTAGAGAGCACTGGAGCTGAAGACTACTGCAAATATAGGCAGCATAATTATCCTGCCTTCTAAGATGCCTATATAGGCTATATATTC
This sequence comes from Pseudorasbora parva, assembly GCF_024679245.1. NCBI lineage: Eukaryota > Metazoa > Chordata > Actinopteri > Cypriniformes > Gobionidae > Pseudorasbora > Pseudorasbora parva. Next base: position 40,467,745 of record NC_090191.1, read on the forward strand.
AGGATATGTTCTCTCTCTCTCTCTCTCTCTCTCTCTCTCTCTCTCTCTCTCTCTCTCTCTCTCTCTCTCTCTCTCTCTCTCTCTCTCTCTCTCTCGAACTTTTGAACAGGATGACGATGTCCAAATTTTTCTTATTACGTTTAATTTTTTTTTCTTTTTTCATTTAGTACTGTCTTTCAGAAGCAACAGAAGATACTTGCATGTTTTAGAAGGCAAAATAAGTACCATTTACCTTAATCTTCAAATTCAATGTGTATGTTGAATGTGTATGTGAATGTTTGAACCCTTTTTTAATAGTTGCGTTTGAGTCCCTCAGTCATCCTCAGTGTTAAAAGATAGATCTCAAAATCATACAGTCACTGATGGAAAGGGTTCAAATATGCAATTTTTTTGGACCTTGAGGATTTTTTTTGAAGAACTTCATGGTCAGTTTTAACTGCTGAGGACAAACAAGAGACTCCAGAACAACCATCATAAAGCACACAAACAGCCATGGATCATCAGGGAACGACACACACACACACACACACACACACACACACACACACACACACACACACACACACACATTTTTATTATATTTCAGCCATTGCTAAAATTATTTAAGTTCATTTTTTCTCTTATTAATGTACACACAGTACCCCATATTGACAGAAAACACAGAATTGTTGACATTTTTTGCAGATTTATTAAAAAAGAAAAACTGAAATATCACATGGTCCTAAGTATTCAAACCCTTTGCTGTGACACTCATATATTTAACTCAGGTGCTGTCCATTTCTTCTGATCATCCTTGAGATGGTTTTACACCTTCATTTGAGTCCAGCTGTGTTAGATTATACTGACTGGACTTGATTAGGAAAGCCACACACCTGTCTATATAAGACCTTACAGCTCACAGTACATGTCAGAGCAAATGAGAATCATGAGGTCAAAGGAACTGCCTGAAGAGCTCAGAGACAGAACTGTGGCAAGGCACAGATCTGGCCAAGGGCACAAAAACATTTCTGCTGCACTTAAGGTTCAGAGAACAGTGGCCTCCATAATCCTTAAATGGAAGACGTTTGACAACCAGAACCCTTCCTAGAGCTGGCAGTCTAGGCAAACTGAGTTATCGGAGGAGAAGAGCCTTAGTGAGAGAGGTAAAGAAGAACCCAAAGATCACTGTGGATGAGCTCCAGAGATGCAGTCAGGAGATGGGAGAAAGTTATAGAAAGTCAACCATCACTGCAGCCCTCCACCAGTCTGGGCTTTATGGCAGAGTGGCCAGACGGAAGCCTCTCCTCAGTGCAAGACACATGAAAGTTTGCTAAAAAACACCTGAAAGACTCCAAGATGGTGAGAAATTAGATTATCTGGTCTGATGAGACCAAGTTAGAACTTTTTGCCCTTAATTCTAAGCTTCTCCACAAAATGGGTGGAGAAAACCAGGCACTGCTCATCACCTGTCCAATACAGTCCCAACAGTGAAGCATGGTGGTGGCAGCATCATGCTGTGGGGGTGTTTTTTTAGCTGCAGGGACAAGACGACTGGTTGCAATCGAGGGAAAGATGAATGCGGCCAAGTACAGGGATATCCTGGATGAAAACCTTCTCCAGAGTGCTCAAGACCTCAGACTGGGCCGAAGGTTCACCTTCCACTAAGACAATGACCCTTAGCACACGGCTAAAATAATGAAGGAGTGGCTTCACAACAGCTCTGTGACTGTTCTTGAATGGCCCAGCCAGAGCCCTGACTAAAACACAATTGAGCATCTCTGGAGAGGCCTGAAAATGGCAGTCCACCAACGTTTACCATCCAACCTGACAGATCTGGAGAGGGTCTGCAGGAGGAATGGCAGAGGATCCCCAAATCCAGGTGTGAAAAACTTAATGCATCTTTCCCAAAAAGACTCATGGCTGTATTAGACCAAAAGGGTGCCTCTACTAAATACTGAGCAAAGGGTCTGAATACTTAGGACCATGTGATATTTCAGTTTGTCTTTTTTAATAAATCTGCAAAAATGTCAACAAGTCTGAGTTTTTCTGTCAATATGGGACAGTATGTATATCAATATGCTGTGTGTATATTAATGAGAGAATAAACTTAAAAGATTTTAGCAAATGGCTGCAATATAACAAAGAGTGAAAAATTTAAGGGGGTCTGAATACTTTCACACACACACACAGAGGTGCACATAAATGTGTGACCAAAATAAAAAAATGCACTGAGTAACAGAACACTGAACTTGCGCACCACATGATTGACAGCTGTTAATGCACAATCACCGTTTTAGATCAACTTACTGTAATATTGTGCAAGATTTCCATTTGAACTGAATGCATAATAAATCTGCCGGATTCAGAGCAAAACGCAAAGCTGTGACATTGACCGATGAGCTTCACTCAGCAGCGCTAAAACCGGCAGTGCATACTTACTTTCTGGCAACCCGCCAAAATAAAAGCGTGATGATTTTAATTTTGAAAGTTCATATAATAAAGATTTTTTTAAATGTTTTGAATATTAGCATTGTATTTTTAAATGAACTATAAAATAATAGTATTTTCAAATAGTATTATCACACTTTATTTATTATTTTATTAAAAAAAAGACTAACTAAATAAACTGCAATAATGCAATTAATTATTTTATTTTTATAGTTATATTTAATGTGTCACACAAAGTGCAGAGTAAGCACCAAACCGAATCTCCAGGTGCCCTCATTTGAACCAGACTGAAAAACTATGTGCACCCCTGGTTTTATCTGCCTAGGAAATCGCCTAGTCTTAATCTGCATCGCTATTTGTACTCGTTGTGAATACACAGGCCACAAGAAGTAATTAGGTGGGTGCTTTTTTTTGGATCACTTTTACTCGGGACATGCTAGCTGGCAACATAGGATTCCATTCATTATGCTAAGCTTAGCTAGCGCCGACCCTGCCAAACTAAAGCAATGCATGCACTGAGACAAAAATGCATTTGCCCACATATCTAAATGTAGGAAAGAAGTTGAATAAGCCCTTTTTCTAAAAATGGTGGAGTGTTCCTTTAACCATAGTATGTTTGGCTATCCTGTGGCGATGATTTCCATTGTCTTATCGCCATAGGATATGTCGGCACGTTCGCTGGCATTCTGTGCGGAGGTCATTCTGTTCCCACGGGCCGATTTGTTGACTCCCGGGCCCGGGGCCAAACCCCAATATGGGCGGCCCTTTCCAGATCGTGAGCGGCTGGACAGACCTTTCAGAGATCAATTGCGAGGGTGCTTAATATGAGCTGAACGGAGAGAGACTTCACGCCAAGACTGTGTGCTTGTTATACGTCTCCGATTCTTCTCTCCTCAGGGCATGTAGAAGCTGGACGGCACCCAGAGTCATGTAGCTCCACGGCATCTCAGCGAAGATACGGATACAGCAGTGCTAATGAGTCGCCTGCTGCCCACATGGAGCCTGTGGCCAATTAGCATTCCGCTCACACACACACACACACACACACACACACACACACACACACACACACACACACACACACACACACACACACACACACACACACACACACACACACACACACACACACACACGTGCTCTTACAGCACCTTCTCAGCGGCCACATATACACACACGCGTTTCCTTTTCCCCTAGTCATCCATTCACACCTTTTAAGGGTGCATTGAGCAGTGGCCAGAAGCCGTGGCTTCATTTAGCGCCTCCATTCACATTACGCTGTGATTTTGCTCACTCAGACCTTCTCTTTAACACAATATCATTTCCTTTCCAAATTTAATTGTGGTTGCATGAATAGATGCTATTTGTTCTCCCAGGCTAATGGGTTTCTTCTGGAATAAATGCTAACTGGCGCTCCACAAGTGGGTGCGATTAAGCAGAAATCGCTCTGGGGGAAAGCGTGAACGGACCGGCACCTGAGCGACCTGTTAAATAAGAACACACACTGATAAATGAAAAGATAAAACCCTGTTTGCCCTCCTGTGTTTACGAATGAAGCTCTAAATCAACACGCACGCTGGTTTTGCTGACTAATTCAACACTAAAACTAGGAGGCATTCTGAGCGCATAAGGTCAACTGTTCACAACCCATTTTACTGCTGTTACTGGATGCACTTTTGAGTGAAACTTTTGACTTGGAATTTATCTTTTGGGAATTTAAAGGTGCACTATGTAGTATTTTTGCAGTAAAATATCCAAAAACCACTAGGCCGGTGTTATATATTTTCTTGGGATACTTACAATATTCCAAATGTTTCCAACTATTTGTAAATTGTGAGAAAACTGCTATTTTAACTAAGGACCGGGACGTGTCAGCATAGCGTTTGAGCGAGCCGCCTGTCCCCTTACGCAACAAAAATATATTTCTCAATATATTAGTTGACAATATATTTCATGTGTCTCCATATATTGTGAAATTTACATGGTAATATATCATATGATATATTATATAATAATATATTATATATGCAAGTTATATATTGCAATATATGGGACAATACTGCAATTATTGCTGTTTTCATATATTGAATAAATACATATTATTATACTATTCAATATATTGCTATGTATATTGAAATATATTCTACAATATATAAAATTATATATTGGAAGAGTCATTGTATATATATGTAAATATATATGTAAAATTATATGAGATAATATACCTCAATGTACTGGATAATATAATCAGATTTATATGGGAACATATGTCTTAAATATATTGATTTATATTACATATATAATTATCATATATATTGTATACATGGTAAATATGAAATAATCTAATGTACACTGTCTGTCATATATTTTAAAATATAACAGATTAAAATATAATATAGAAATTAGGGCCGCGACTCGATTAAAAAAATTAATCTAATTAATTAGAGGCTTCGTAATTAATTAATCGCATTTTAATTGCATATAAATATTTGACCTGAGAACATTGAGAAGTAATTTTTCACATGTATTTTTAGTATACCATTGAATAATGACTGAATACATAAGCTTAATCAACAAAATATTGTTTATTTATTTCAGTCCAGCAGACCAGCGCAATGTTTGCCAGTTTAGCAAAAGCATTTTTGTGATATTTGAGGCTCGATGTGCTGCGGTGACACGCAAATTCCTTGTTGTATAGCTTGCTCACTACCATGCTCTTGACGACGCTTCCATTCTTTTGTTTTTTAAAACAAAATTTCCCATCCACGGGGCCAAGCAAAGCAGTCTCATCAGCTTCTTCGTTCCATAGCTTCGTTCATGTTCACTATGGTTTGTTGTTGTCGTGACTCCGGAGCGCTAGTTGGTGTTCCAGTATAATTGGTCCGTCGAAACTCATTCAATGAAAAACGTTCCGCGGTGCAAAAATAAGTGTGGTAAAAAAAATTTTTTTTTTGCGTAATTAATTAACGCGTTAAAGTCACGTAATTAATTAATCTTAATTAACGCGTTAAAGTCCCCGGCCCTAATAGAAATATTTTCTAAATATAGAAAATATATTGAATGTCATGCACCATCTGATTTGGGCTATTGCTCAACCTCTGTAAACATATGCAGGAGCTTGCTTAACTCACAAAAAATACTTTGTTTCAATAAACATACATGAAATAATTCAGTTTTGTTTGTATATCAATGTATTTTAATATATGAATCAATATATAGCAATAGGTTGTCCATCCATATATTGCTATATATTTTCAAATATATGAGGAAGTTTCTGATACATTAACACACATGATACACTTAAATGTATCTAATATGATAAACAGAGCTGCTTTACCTCATAATCATGACCAGAAAAAGCGGAAGTGCGACTGTGTCCCGTCCCGTCATAATAAAAGTCCCGGTGCTCGCGAGGCGTGTGTTTGTGTAACAATCGCTCCAGCGGCCGTGCTCAGCTCCTCAACACTCGGTCCTGCTCTGCTTTACACTACAGTAACGTTAATAACCGCATCCATGAACGTGATTTCTGACCGAGTCCTATTTTCCTCCGGCTGTGAGGTGAAGACCACATGTCCCGAGATACTGCGCTCACACTTGGCGTCATCAAACTACACCTTTGTTTAGAATAAGCGCCCTCCAGTGGACTGAAAGCTCCATAGTGCACCTTTAATGTATTGTAATATAAGAGAGTTACAAACAAGAATGGAGCCAGGTTTAATCCTGAAGTGTCTTTGAAGGAATTGGTTAAATTAATAATTCACTGACTTGCTCATAAAGATTTAATTCTTAAATAAATCAGTTAATGAACAAACTAATTTAATGAATTATTCAATCACTTGTTTTATTTCTCAATGAATCAGTGTTTTTTAACAAATCAGATGAATGAGTGATTCAGCGAATTGCTCATACAGTCACTTGTTTCATTCCTGAATGAACTAGAGCATGAAATATTCAGTGGCTTACTGAAAAAGTCACTTGATTCATTTTTGAATGAATCTGTATATTTGAGTGAATCGGATTGGTCTGTGCAGCGCCGCTTTACACCAATCGTCATTGGATTCATTCCAAAATGAATCAGTGTTTTTGAACGAATCCGTTGCATAAAAGATTCACTCGCTCACTAATAAATTACCTTGATTCATTCCTGAATCAATCAGTATTTCTAAGTGAATCAGTTGAATGAGTGATTCAATTACTTACTCATATATAATCACTTGATTTATTCCTGAACAAATCAATGTTTATGAATCAATATAAATAAACAAATGTATTAATTAATCTCTATTACAGTACTTTGACGTTATACATCAATCGGTCTGCGCAGCTTCAAGTCAGACACACCTATCGTCATTTGATTACGATCACCAATAATGCAAAGACTGACAATAAAATGTTTCATTTTTAGGCAAATTATTTCTTTAAAGATGATGATTATGATGATCAGGGCTTGACATTAACACCCGCCAAATGCGGGTAGATTTCAGCTGTGGCGGGTAAGGCAGCCACTCCAATTAGCCACTTTGGCGGGTTGAATTTAATTTCAGCCAACAGCCAAATGAAATGCGAAGACCGTCGTATCACAAAATTAAAATTGCCTTACAATTCTTTATCGATCAACTTGCAGTAAGTGAAGGCGGGATAGGCGGAATCACACTGAATGACAACAGAAGCGTGCAGAAGCTCTGTCACACGCACAATCAGTTCTCCTTGTCAGTGTTGGGCAGTAGCGTCGCTACATTTCTGAAGATCAAGCTCAAATACGCGCACTATCTACGCGCGCTCAGTTCGCTGTTACACGCGCGTCATCCGCGCAGTGACAAAAGAGAAATCGTCTTCAAGTTTTAAAAGAATCTATTGTGTCTCTTGAATAAACACCTCTTATTAAAAGCATCGGGGTCCAGCCTGGCCACCTCTTGATATGAACGAATGAAACTTTTCCATGGAGAACACACACACACACACACACACACAAATATAGGCACGTTTTGTTTTTTGCCATGTTGGTACTGTTTGGTGCAGGTCTTAATTCTTTTGCTACTGTAGCTTACTTTGAGCTGAGCTGAGTTGAGTTGTAAATTAACTTAGTTTCCTGCAAAAGTGCAGTCTAAATTGAGCATAAATGCAAACACATATCATGCACATAGGCTACAGATGAGCATACACACATTCTCGACACCTGGTTTTGTTAATATTATGGATCACGTTTTTGTTGCCAAATCGATTTCGACAATTTTTGAATAGCCTAACTGAAAAAGTATCCATGTCTATCTGCTTGAATTTTATTGATCACAGAGATAGCGTTGATTGAAATGAAGTTGGTTCAATGTAAAATTAAATAAATAAAAACTAGCTTAGATGTAGTAAACTATACTTTTGCCAAGTTGCTGTAGCTTAGCTTGCTACATTTCCTATAGGGGGGGTAGCTTCAGTGTAGTGAAGCTTAATTTAACGTCGAGTAGGCTATCTCACTCTGCATGTGAAAGTTTGAAAGGGTTTTAAATCTTCAAAATCAAGTAAAATGACTCAAAATCAAGTTATTTAGGCATGCCAACGTCAGCTTTAATCATATAAAATGTAATTTCCAAACTGCAAAATTGTGGCCAGTGAAAATGCTGAGTGGCTAGTAACTTTGGAAAACCACTAGCCATGGTGACTGGTGAGCAAAAAAGTTAATGTCAAGCCCTGATGATGAGGATTATAACCTTGATCAAGACACTAAACCTCAGAATACTGTAAAAAAAATTAAACCTGTAGTAAGTTACTCTGCATAAAAGCATCTGCTAAATGTCTCCACTGAGTTGAATTTAGAGGTTCATGGACCCTTTAGATCTTTATAAATCTCTTCAGACTTCAACAAATGCGAACTCAAGCACATCTCCTGCATTGTGGTACTTCAGCTTGTGAAGTAGCGTTTTTGGGCTTCTCGAGAGCATCATAGATCAGTCATTCAGGCATTGAAGTACGGTGCACCTGGGAAAGATTACACGGTGCTCAATGTTGAATAGCAGAAATTGCTCGCAGTGCTCATCCCCGATGAACCCGTGAAGCGTTTTGTGCTGAGGTATGGGCGTTTGCAGAGTCGGAGGGTAAATATGACTCAGTGCTCCTGTGCCGCTTTAGGCCCCAGGGCATCACACTGGCATTTGCCCACTGACTCTTTGGCCGTTAGCGTTCTGGTTCTTATTAGCATGTATCGACCCTCTTTTACTCAGAGGAATGGTGTCAAATCACGGCAGGCATGCAGATGGAGAAGTTAGCTCGGTTGGGTTTGTTTTGCAGTTGTCTATCACAGTTTTGCTTTCCAAAATGGCCACCATTTTGAATCTTACCGTGACGTTTGTATCATAGATTTTTGCATTTTATGAAGAAAATATGGTGGTGTAAACTTGGCTGGGTGGGTTTTTGCCTCATCCAAGCCAAAAGAGAGGTTGAGGTCAAGTCTTGGCAATCACAAATATGTACACACTGAGTAAATGAGACATCCATTACACTATTTATACTGTCCATTGAGAGAGCGGCCCAATGATTCATCACGCAGACCATGTGAACTAGTATCAGGAGAATTAAGACATGCTTCCCACACTCTTACACAACCACCACAAGAACGACTGTGCAAGATCTCCAGCAATTAGGAAATCATATTTTAACCTCTGAGTCAAATTCTTCTTGTTCCAGTTTCATTTGCAGAGACAAAAAGTCATAGTTTGAGTAACACTGCAACATTGGCTCAACCAATGGTGTGAGTTTGGGGGCGGGGTTATCTGTTTGACAAATTATCTGTTTGAGTTATTTTTGGAATCACTAGGCGTTTCTCAATGTCAAGGAAGGATCCTCGGAAGCCAGAATTCTAAGGATGCCACGTCATCGACATCCGACGAAGGACTGTTCCAATGTCGAGGATCCTCGAAATTTCAACCAAGGACTGAGTCCTTCGTTCGAAAAATATGTCATATACAGGAAAGGATGCATATGAGTAGCCTTCGCGCACTTCGCGTTCTCAAATCACCCACAATCCTGTGCGCGCAGCTTCGCTATCTTCAGACGTTCGCGGAGTCGGAGCGTGAACGGGGCAAATATCCTTGTATCGGAGTTTGTAGATGGGAAGGAAGGAGGCAGGAACCGGCGAACGTTCAACAACTTTATTATAAATAATAAAAAAACGAAAGTAACACGGGGAAAACCCTCACGCACACACATAATAAACCATAAACAAACCATAACATAAACTCCAGGCCTAGTCCTCTCTCGTCTTCCACGCTCCACCATTTATACTCCAATCACTTTGCCGTGAGCCGAGACCGGTGTGGCGGCGATCAGCTGCCGCTCATTATCACGCCATCGGCCTCACGGTCCCTCACCTAATGCTTTTATTTACGTTACCAAACATTTGTTATAACCGTAGTAAATATACGTAAAGTTTAACGTTTAAATGCCGGTACAAATTACTACTGTATTGATATAAAAATATATACAAATAACGTTACACATAATGTTATTGATGGCCAACGGACCTTTTCACTGACGTAATGACGCAATGACGTGCACTTGCTAGCCTGTTCCATTTACGTGTTCTCCGAATGCTAATGAGGATCCTCGCCTAGCCTCTGAAGGAAGTGACTTGGAAGGATCCGTCCTTCCAAGGAAGCATCCTTGACATTGAGAAACACCTACTGGCACAGTAAAGACACACTGAAACTGTTCAAATGTTTGAGATCATCAAGATTTTTTTTTAATTACTTTTTTTTAAAACATATACAAATACAAAATTAACTCTTGCCTCATCTGAGCCAATTTTTGTTAGAATTGGACAAATTTGAAGGAGTAGTGAAAAAACTGAATACTATACTTGGTCACTACTATAATGGGTGGAGTCTTAATGTAAGATGTTGAATGTGGTCAGTATGATGATGAGTGTTATTTTTCTAGATCAAAGGGTTCAAAAGGTATAATTGTTTCAAATGTGCATTTTTGAACTGGTGGTGGCGCTGTAGAGTTGGCCCTAGAGACCCCAAAGTTGGTCATATTACACTCTAAATAATGCTGGGTTGTTTTTTAACCCAAAATGCTGGGTTGAGACTGTTTGGGTAATTTTTGTTGGTTTATTTGATCACATTTTAAACACCATTGGGTAGTTTAAAATTTCCAGTCGTTGGGTTAAACCTGCTGGGTCAATGCTTGGTTGATTCTACCCAGCGCTTGGTTGTTTCACGTGCTTCCCGCCTTGATTCGTTTAAATTCGCTCCCAAACTGTCATTTTGAAAGGACAATGCAAAAGGCAAAGCCACTGGTTGCAGATGTTTTAAGATAAGTTCATATTTTCATTAATAATAATTTTAATTAGCATAATTATGTATTTTTTTCTTCTTCAAGGCAACAATTCTTACATGACGTTAAGACGACAAAAGTTTTACCTCAGAATCCGATGCAATGTACTGACTCGTGTTAGTTTAGGTCGGCATGTGAGACGATAGATTAATACAGTTTGTGATTATACAGAACCATGATCCGCTTACGAAAATTAAACATTACATTTACATTTTACATTACATTTATGCATTTAGCAGACGCTTTAATCCAAAGCGACTTACAACTCAGGAGTACAGGAAGCGATCCGTCAAGAAGAGGCAACGAAACACAAAAAGTGCCCTAAATACCAAGATTTGTACACTACTCAGAGTAGCAAAAACCAGAAAAGGGAAGAAGAAAGGAGAAATAGAGGAGGAAAGAGGTATTTTTTTTATTTTATTTTTATGTAAGATTAAAGGGGGGGTGAAATGCTGTTTCCTGCATCCTGAGCTTTTTACACTGTTAAAGACTTGGATTCCCATCCTAAACATAGACAAAGTTTCAAAAACTAATGTTGGACGTTTGATGGAGTATTTCTGTGTTAAAAATACTCCTTCCGGTTTCTCACAAGTTTCGGAGAGTTTTTTTCGAGTATGGGTCGGGTTGACGTTAATAGAGCGGAAGGTCCTTGTATGGGCCGTACGGGCTCTTCTCCCGGTAGGGTGTGCGCGCGTGACTAGGGTTACCACCCGTCCCGCGTAGCGCATGCACGCACAGCGTTTGAAGCAAAATTCATGCGTCCCGCAAATTGAGACCGTGTCACGCATAATTAATGCTTGCTCAAAAAGAAGTTGGTCGCTCTATATCCTCGTGCCTCAGGCAGCCAAACCAACATTACTTGACAGTTCAGCGTGCTACTGTTGCCCCACCCACCCCTCGGTTGAACTGCTGTTGTCAACTTTTTCGTTGTTGTCATGACAGCGCACGCACGTGCATACCAGAGACACTTACAACTTTTTAGATGCGCACTTTCCTATTCGAAAAATGGAGTCTTTAGGCTCCGCGATCATCAATTAAAAAGAGAAGGAGTGGGTACAAGAAATACTGGAAAAAATTATATTTGTGACTGAAAGGTGTTCAAAAAAGAGAGCTTTTTGTGACCTTTGAAAAACGTCTTTCTCAATCGGACATGGAGAGTAAAATACGATGTCAAACGACACAGACTCACACTGCAAAAAATGCTTTTCTTTCTTAGTATTTTTGTCTTGTTTCTTGCCAAAATATAAATAAAGAAATATCAAGCAAAAGTAATTGTCTTGTTTTGGGAACAAATAACTCAAAACTAAGAGAGTTTTTGCTTAAAATCAGACAAATAATCTGCCAATGGGGTAAGAAAAATAATCTTAATTCAAACAGAAAACAAGAATAATTTTCTTACCCCATTGGCAGATTGTTTGGCTTAATTTTGAGCTATTTTTTCCCAAAACAAGACAATAATTTTTACATTTTTTACATATTTAGACTTGAAACAAGACAAAAAATACTAAGTAAGAATGCTGGTTTTTTTGGGGGTTTTTTTGCAGTGCAGACTTTACTAACATGGAAGTTCACCATCCTTCCTCCCCTTCTCGTTCCGTGAACTGGAGTTAACTTTACTTTTAGTTTAACTTAACACATTTTTTTTTTTTTACTGTTCCTGTGGTGTTGAGCGACTTCAGTTTCTGTTAATCCTATAATTTTATATTATAATTGATTTAAAGTGAATAAATTGTAATGAAAAATAAGTAAAGTAAATTAGCTAAAGTAAATCGTAAGTGGAAGTGCATCTGTCAAGTCATTGAATGTTCAAAATATTATGTTAAAAATACACATTGGTTGGCCTATTCATGAGCATACATCAGCAATTAGCCTACACATGTTTAGGGGAATAGGGCATTATTAATATACCATGTAAGGTGCTATGTGCTAGAAATGGGTAAACCTCTATCTGCCCATCTGCCCATGGGGTGGGGCACCGCCGCGCCAGGCAGTGTCCCACATTGTCCCTCAGAAACATACCCTTTGTCCCCCCTTGGGCTTATTAGCAGGTGGTCACCCTACCGTACGGGCTCTTCTCCCGGTAGGGTGTGCGCGCGCGTGACTAGAGCGAGAGAGAAAAATGCACGCCCATAAACACTCTCAGATGCAGATCCAGTTGATCCAGGCGCCGCGCTCCACTTTATTCCTATGGGTGACGTCGAGCGACTTCAACGCTTCAGCACAGCATTCCGGGAAGGCAGCGCTGCATTTGACCCGATTTGAACGCAGAAATGACGGGAAGCTTCACAACATCGCAGATCTCCACGGTCACTGCTGTCACAGGACTTCACCAAATCATACCAAAGAAGTGTGTTTTTGACGGAGCGGTCCCAGCGATAAAGGTTTGGTCCTGCTTTGGAAGCAGCCGGTGAGTAAAACTGCTTCAAATGTCTCTGCTGTTGGCTATCGTCGCGTGAGTAAACATCAGTAAACGACACGATCGCGTGCTTCGTCATTCAAATGCGCTAACGGACTCCATTGTGTTGTTCTATGTACACTAGTCTGACATGCAAAGAGACAGTAAACACACACAAATGTTGACAGGCCACTAAATACAGTCCATACCACAGAGACGGACGTCCTGCTGCTGCTGTTTCTCCTGTTCAATTTATTTCTGCCTCAGATTTGATTCTGGATCATATCTATTAGCTGAGATAGCGATGGGTTTCTCCACGCTTGAGGACGTCACCGCTTTGTTCGCGATCGTCATTCTTTAGCTCCGCTCACACGATACGCCTCCAGCCGCTCGTTTTGTTCCGGAAAGACTCGGCACAGCCCATATTTCTTTTATAAATATAATAAAACTAAAGACTTTTCGGAGATATGAAGGATGCAATGCTACTCTATAGGTACTCAAGATTGACATGAGATTGACTGAAACTGAGTGTTTCACCCCCCCTTTAAATGCTCGTGGAAGAGATGAGTTTTTACCTGTCTTTTGACATGGTTGTATGAAGGGATGTCACAAGTACCGGTACTTCGGTACCAAGTACATACTGAAATTTTAAAAATGTGACATATAGTATCTGTATAGCATCGACTCACAAGTAGACTATATTCGGTCCCGCAGCTGCGTTCAGTCGCGTCACGCAGGGCTCCAGACTGTAGCCGAATATATACCAGTGTCTGTGTAACGTTATATTAAATATTATTTAAATATTACTCTTCCATGTTTTGCATCTCTGTGTGAATGATGGGGGCGCGTGTCATATCATGAACACAGACACTCAAAAGTCACGGCAACCCGTCAAAATAAAAGTTTGTGAATTTAAACGTGAATAAATTGACAGAATATATTAGGTTTGTAGTTGTCATTGTTGCCAATTTTAACACCTTTGTGTGTTGTACCATTTGTCAAGCAATAAAAATGATTGTTTTAACAGTCTAAACATGCATTCTTCATTTGTTCTTTCATGATTGTCTAGTTTTACAGTAGGCTAATGCACAGGAGAAATTTTAAGAACAACCCAGCAAGAATAACCCAGAATAGCAAATCCATTAATGGTAAAAAATTTACTACATTTTGGGTTTTCTCAACAGCCCAGCCTGCTGGGTTAAAATGCCACTGGGTTAATTTAACCCAGCATGTGTTCTATCCAATATTTACCCAGCGCTGGGTTGCCAATTGGGTTGTTTTTAACCCAGCCATTTTTAGTGTGTACTATTCATTACCATCAATAGAAGTGTGCCAAATTTCATCATTTTCCTACTTATGGTTCATAGAGCTGCCATAGACTCCCATTTGGGAAAATCCATAATAAAGTAAACTTACAATTGCAATAGGGGCTACAGGGGACCCGAAATACAGTTTTTAATTTATTTTAATATTTATATTAAAAAATCTAACCGATCCCAAACTTTTGAATGGTAGTTTATACACTATAATACTGAATCATTACAACACCGTGGTATTTAAACAGTATCCCAAGGTAGGCTACTACATATTAACAGCCAAACCTCGACATCTTCTCTAATGGTCGTAAATGCAACTAATAGACCAGATCAAATCTGAGCATCAGATGTGTTGAAATGATGTGCCTCCTGCAGTCCAGACTGGCTTGGGTAACAGATGAGTCAGTCTGAGTCTCTCATCTAATCAACATCAAGTGCTGCATTTCCAATTTACTCTGAAGTATTGCAATTTAGGTGGATTTGAGTTAATGAACTCCCAATCTGAGACGCATTTCTTCCATCTGAACCCGTGCACCGCATTTATCCACACGTGAGCGGTAAACCTAAACGCACGAGAAAGTCTTCTGAGATGGTTACTAAAAATCTAGTTTTAAAGGGTTAGGTCACCCAAAAATTACAATTTTATCAATAATTACTTACCCTAAAGTTGTTTGACACCCGTCAGACCTCCGTTCATCTTCACACACAGATGAAGATATTAGTGTTGAAATCCGATGGCTCAGAAAGGCCTTAATTGACATCAATGTCATTTCCTCTCTCAAGACCCATAAAGGCACTAAAGACGTCGTTACAAAGCCCATCTCACTACAGCGGCTCTACAATCATTTTATGAAGCCACGAGAATAGTCTGTGTGCGCAAAAAAGAAATAAAATAACAACTTGTCTAGTTATGAGCCGATTTCAAAACAAAGATTCAAACGGTTATGAATCAGTGAATCGATTAATGATTCGGATCGCCCAAGGTCACGTGATTTCAGCAGCTTGACACGTGATCCGAATTATGAATCAATATGATTGATTTTTCAATCAGTTTTTGTCCACAAAACTATTCTCGCCGCTTCATAAAATGATTGTAGAGCCGCTGTAGTGAGACGGGCTTTGTAACGACGTCTTTAGTGCCTTTATGGGTCTTAAGAGAGGAAATGACATTGATGTCAATGAAGGCCTTTCTGAGCCATCGGATTTCAACACTAATATCTTCATCTGTGTCTGAAGATGAACGGAGGACTGACGAGTGTCGAAAGACATGAGGGTAAATAATTAATGACAGAATTTTCATTTCTGGGTGAACTAACCCTTTAAGGTCAATGCAAATTGGCCGATAAAAAATCAGACATTATTTTCCTCTGGCTGTTCGGTTATCGACCGCTTTCGAAGATCTGAGAGGCCGCTCACAGCGAGCTGAAGCATAAGCATCCCCTCGCCCGTCTGTACTGGTGTGTGTGAGTGTGTGCACAGATATCAAACCTTCCCATCTCTCCGCGGGACGCTGTGGTATCTTCACAGAGCAGCCTTCTCGTCCGCCGAGCACAGGAGTGGGCCTGCGAGCAGACTGTGTCCCGCTGCCCTGTAGTCCAGGGTCTCTCTCCTACCTGCACGACCCTCACGCCTCACAGGACAAAGCCAATGTGATCCCGCCGCGCTCCGGCTCAGTAATGCTAATACAGCTTCCTAGCGGGACAGAAACACAACTGGTTTGCTTAGTGGATTATTTCCAAATGTCCTGCATGCTTTATCTTCCATTAACAAACACAGGTGTGAATGTAAACACAGGGATATTGAAGAAACAGCTCACAACAAAGATGAACAATCATATTACTTTTGTAAGATTCCGTCATTAATGTTACAGATCCATTTTATTAAGCACCAAAATAGTCTGAACACTGAAATTAAATCACGTTTTTTAAACATTCTGTCATTGATTTTATATATCAATTTTATTAAGCACCAATAAAGTACCCACATAGTCTAAATACTTTACAAAAAACATGAAAAATCATATTATTTTTGACCAATTCTGTCATTAATGTTATAGAGTCATTGTATTAAGCACCAATAGTCAACAAAAGTCTGAACAGACTAAAATTAAATGAGTAGTTTACAAAAAAATATATAAAATCATATTATTTTGTATAAATTCTTTCATTAATATGATAGACTTATTTTATTATGCAGCAATAACAGACTGATATCAAAAAAGAAAAATCATATACATTTTTGGGCAAATTCTGTCATTAATTTTATAAATCAACTTTATTAAGCAGGAAAAAAGCACTAAAATAGTCTGAACACACTAAAATGAAACAAATAATTTGCCACAAAAAATAAAAAATCACATTATTTTTGACAAATTCTGTCATTAATGTTATAGATTAATTTTATTAAGCACCAAAAATTTACCAAAATAGTCTTAACAGAATTAAATTAAACAAGTAGTTTACCACAAAAATGAAAGATCATATTATTTTTGAAACATTTTTTTTAAAACTAAAATTAAGAAAATCATATTTTTAGTCAAATTGTGTCTTTCATGTTATAGATTATTGTATGACAAAATAGAATTGGCACAATAAAAACATGCATCGCCTAAAATCACATGATAGCTATTCGTGAGAAATAAACAATAAAGCTATAGATATGAAACATCGTCAATACTTACATTCAAATATTAAATGACGATGACAAATGGTCAGACGACCAGTCACCATTTGCTGTTGTACATTTTGGTCTCTCTCACATAAATGTATCATATTTATTGGAGGACTTTTTTTAAACTCAATTCTTTCATAAGCAAAAAAATAAGACACTTGCAAAATAGCTGTTTGACAGAGGAAAGAAGGCGATGAGGGTTTTCATTTGGGTGAACTACCCCTTTAAAATCAAGTCCTGGCAAAACTTACCACAAACCAGTCAAGGTGGATCCAAGTGCAGGCTTGTGTCGACGGTACATTCACACTGTAAAACATCAGAAAGATAAATCAATCCGATGTACAGAGGAATGAGAAGTTGGACTGAGCTGAAAGGAGTATATATCAGTGTCTCAGATTTCAATCAACCCCTGTGGCTGCACATTATTCACTGTCCTAATGAGAGGAAAACACCTAAAGCCACATTCACTTATGTGCCTGAACTGTTTTCATCTGCAAAGCGCATCATTATTTTCTTATTAATGGTCCACAGTCTAATAAAAGCACGGATGTGTGAATTGCAAATAATAACAGCACTTCCTCTCCAAACAGGCAAACAACTTTTACAGGGGTCGCGTGATGAGAACTCAAATCGAGACTGATGTCCTCAACGCTTCATAAAATGAACATGCAGCAAATGCACTAATTATTGAAACTAAGCTGCATCTTACCAATGTCAAAAAGTGGAATACATAACCATCACATTTGCATGTGTTAGTGTGCAATTTACACAATGACTCTCACTGGTGTTTTAAAGGATTTTCTAAAGCAAATTATATTTTTGTAATCTGTCCGGTCTAAGTGCTGTTAGCTAAGGTCAAATCTTTCTAAAGACAAACAAACATTAAAAGTTTGGAAAGATTTTATTTAGCAAGAACAGTGAACAAAAGTAATAGTAAAGAGATTAATAATGTAACAAAAGTGTCTATTTCAAACCAATGCTTTTCTTTTGAACTTTCTATTCATCAAAGTGATAGTCCTGATGGAGTGTGTTCAAGCGGCGTTACTTCCTCAGGTGAATGGGATTTTTGTAGTTTCAGCATGAGAAAAGTCAGCTGTCAAAAGTGTGTACTGTATATATATACTTTTTAAAAATTATCAGCCTTTTATTTGGAGGCTAGAGCATTAAAGTCTGCATGTAACAGAAGTCGCACTGGTCTTTTCTTCTCTATTGTGACGTATATGAGAGTGAAACACTTTGCAAACAAGAACAAATGTAGGGCGGGGCTTGATTTTGTCCGTGGGGAATTGATAGGATGGTCGTGGTTTGCTATTGGCTGATCTAATGTGAGTGACAGGTTGCCCCGCCCACATCATCAGAGAAGAGATTATGTCACTGGGGGGGGGGGGGGGGTTCCTGATTTAAGATTAATGTGCACAGATAAAAAATGTAGAATAAACTGCAATATTACATTAAAAAACAAATAAATTGCCATATCTGACTTTAATTAGCAAGGTCAGAGCACCCAGCCACCCAATAAATGTCCTCCTATCCGTTCGCTTTGATGGCACTGTTGTCAAGAGGAAGTGTGAGTTACGCCGGCGATTACAAGTTTGATTGCCGACCTGAGTGTGTCACTGTGCACCTGCTGTGGCCGTTGGGACTTCAGGAAGTGACCTCAGTTATCAGAGCTCCCTTTCAAACCTGCGAGAGTTAGAGAGCATTATGTCAGACAAAATGTCTGAACAATGTCGTTTGAGGTGAGGCGACGCATTATTAGCTGCTCTCGCCGACTGTCTTTGCTGTGAAAACGACAGAAAAGGACATCGCTGATTTAATTTACTTTAAAAAAAAAAACATGCCGTCTGCTCCAGGTGGCTATTTATAAGTCCAGGTCACAGGAGATCTGTCTCCTTTTGTTTCTGAATCTAACATATTTGTTTGTTCGTCTCTATTTCTAAAGCAAAAAAACTTGACCTTGATAAGAGTGAGATATTGTTTTATGTCCAATATTTAGGATGAAATTGTGCTCCTGCTGATATCTCACCGACGCTTCCCTGACCTTTGTGCTCAGTTTGCGGATGTGTGTGTCAGCGGGTAACAAAAAGAAGTCGGTCTACCTTTGAGTCTTTGCTTCCTAGCGGGTTTATCTCGTCTCCTTTTGAGAGTCTCAGAGCTGCATTTGACTCATGCAGTTCAATTTGAAATGTGGGAGTCGTGTCTATCTTTTTTTTTTCTTCGTTTTTTTTCCTTCTTCATGTTTTTAAGCCGTGGCCTCACAGAGAGACATTCTTCCGTAATGTTTGCTATTCATAAGTTAGCTAAATCATAAGTGGCAAATGTCAGCCACATTCAAAACCTATTGCTCTCGTTCATGTCCCTTATGCATGCTGATTAAATAATTAGTGCTGTTCACTAAGGGTTAGCAGTTTGCCTGAGGCCGAAAATATAATCCACACAGACGCCTGTAGCTACATACGAGTAGATTCGCCACAAACATAAGATCTGTTAATCAGCAGAAGTTCATCTGTACACACGGTTTCTAAATCCGCCGTGACGTTTAGCCAACAGCCCAGACCACGTCCTCCATTACTCATGCATGCAAATCTCACTGATGAAGTGGTTTCAGTTTATGTGTACATGTGTAGTCAGCTCTCACACAAATTACCGCAATTGAACGGCCAGCTGTGTTTTCATGCCACTTTCTATTGGAACACCTTTACTGATGCTTCAACTCTAAAAGCTTACAAATAACAAAAAAATAACAGTAGATGAATCCATTCAAAATTGCAGAATGACATATGGCCTCAAAAATCATGATTTCCTTCAGAAACATATAAAATGAAAAAGCATGATGTGAGGACAAAGTTATTCAAATTGGTGGACGTTTTATACCCAACTGGTGCTGTGGTTATTGTGTACATGTGTTTTTAAAGCATTGTATTCTAAAGCTTTATTAATTAATTATATGTAAACATCATAATGTATCATGACTTTTGCAAACATACAGCTGATATGAATGTGCTTGATATACAAAGTTCACTGAACGTGTGGTACACAGCTGCCACGGCAGCTCTCTCGTCTCTGCTTCACAACACACAGAATTAACTGACGGTGTTTGTGTATTTACACCCAACCGGCCGGTTAATTGATTAACCCAGGCGTTGAGAAGTTCTCTGAGCTGAATCGAGAGCTCAGCTCTCAAACACAAACACTCACACTCTCCTCCATCACATTTATATATAGACAACACAATCAGAAATCTATCACCCTAAATTACGATATAAGCGCTTTTGATTTGTTTTTTTTCTTCCAGATGAATGATTGTTTAAATCTGATGTAATGAGAGTTGTGGTTTGGTTTTTGTTTGCTTGCAGTTAGTTACTAATGATTTTAAGTATTGATTCTGAGCCTAAAACCTCTTAATGAGCTGCTGA
Organism: Pseudorasbora parva; assembly: GCF_024679245.1. NCBI lineage: Eukaryota > Metazoa > Chordata > Actinopteri > Cypriniformes > Gobionidae > Pseudorasbora > Pseudorasbora parva. The sequence goes on from NC_090191.1 coordinate 40,488,294, forward strand.
TTGCTGGTTTGTTCCCTGCAGTCCAGCACAACCATCAGATAACCAAACGCGTTTATCAGCGTTGGCACTAGGGCCGCCGTACACCTCTATCTTCTCTGACGTTTCTGAAGTGCTTCGCTTAGTGTATCGAACGATTAGAATCACTGGCAATTACCTCAGGCATCCTCAGAATCTCCTATTTTCCACTTTACAAAGATATTGTGTTATTGACCCTGAGAACAACATCAATATTTAATAAAATACGTTCCATGTACATTTGATGATTAGGTTTGAGATTCTTATTTTGTAAAGAAGAATTTATTCTAAAAATAGTGCAAACTTACAAGGCTAAGCACACAAACAAGCATTCATTTTAAAGTTCAGTATATTAGAGCACGTCAGTTATTTATGATTTTCCATTTAATTCCACTTTTCATCGTTTTATTTATAACACCAGTAGGTGGCGATACAACCTCAGGGCATTGTGGAAATGACGTGCAAAGTTTAAATGCGGTATGAAGAAAATACTGCAGAGATTATAGTGATAGTGACAATTCTTTTTCACATTTTCACTGTCAAATTCAGTTTCTGGAAAATAGTGTTAAATACAAACAATCTAATTGCTGCAGTCTGTGAGGTGTCATCTAAAGATGATCTGCACCAATTTTGGTGAAGACAGGAGGAACATTGTGCAAATAGAAGCAAAGAAATAGTAGGTGAATCGATTCAAAATTGCAGAATTCATCCCAAAGCTATTCTATCAGGTTGAGCTCAGGACTCTGTGCAGTCCAGACAAGTTCCTCCACCTCAAACTCCCCCCCAAATTGTTCCCACAATGTTGGGAGCATGCAATTGTCCAAAATGTCTTGGTTTGCTGAAGGATTAAGAGTTCCTTTCACTGGAACTAATGGGCCAAGCCCAACCCCTGAAAAACAACCCATACCATAATCCCCCTTCCACCAAACGTTACACTTGGTACAATGCAGTCAGGCAAGTACAGTTCTCCTGGCAACCACCAGACCCAGACTTGTCCATGGGATTGCCAGACAGAGAAATGTGATTGGTCACTCAGAGAACATGTCTCACTGCTCTAGTGAGTCTCACGGCGGTGTGCTTTACTCCACTGCATCCCACGCTTTGCATTGCATTCAGTGATGTAAGGCTTGGATGAGCTGCTCGGCCATGGAAACCCATTCCATGATGTTCTCTACACACTGTTCTTGAGACAATCTGAAGGCCACACACAGTTTGGGAGGTCGTTAGCTACTGAATCTGCAGAAATTTGACGACTTCTACTCACTGTGACCCTCAGCATGCGCTAACCCCACTCTGTGATTTTACTTGGCCTACCACTTTGTGGCTGAGTTGCTGTTGTTCCCAATTGCTTCCACTTTGTTATAATCCCACTAATAGTTGAGCGTGGAATATTTAGTAGTGAGGAAATTTCATGAATGGACTTATGATTCATGACACGTGAAGCATTTTACTTGTTTGATGGTGATGTCTCAAAATCCAAAGAGAGCTGGAGAACAAAAGAAAAACACTTTTCAATTAAATGTACTGCCCTTAGAAAAGTGGTATTATACTTTGTATGACCCAACTTGGCCCCTATATATACACTTCTATAACCACTCATTCAACAAAGTGACCACTAACCCCCATCTGACCTCTGAAACCATTCATTTTCCTGAGAGAGCTATCACTGTCAACTTGTAAACTGGGAAGCAATTGGACCACAGCCAGCTGAAATATCTAATATTCACTGTCATCAACAACCAGTAAATACTCTACATATCGCTAAATTGTGCAAATTAAAAGAAGCACCAACAAAGTTCTGAAATGCATTTGGTGCCACACACCCGGCGGATTAAGTGCTTTATAAAACTCAGTAGGTGTTTGTAAAGGAACGATCACTGGAGATATACTGCTGGTTCTTCACATCTTTGGGCAAGTCAATGAATTCTGTGTTGTATATTGATTTTCTGGTCTAAAAATCCACGTCAGCATGGCCTGTAGGAATGTAGCCAACCCGCACTGAACACACAACTCATTGTCTTTTTAGACAAGACTATTGCTGTTGCTGCAAATATATCCGTAATGGTGCGAGAAACTGAAGTGCTACAACCACAATGTAATTGCATTTATGTAAATGCACAAATGAACTTCGTTGGAGTATTGCACTACCTTAGCAAACAGTGCTAACTGTGACTGTTTTGGGTGCATGAACCCTTGACTAACATTACGTGAACTTCAAGGGAAAATAAAATGCGACAAAAGAGCAAAAATGGGTCCCTTGAAATGACAAATCACAGCAGCAATATAGTCATGACACTGCACTGATCCATCCAAGAGATAAAAGATGTTCCTTAAAACATAATCACAATCAAAGAACTTTTTCCTGTTTTGACGACCATTTTTAGCTCATGACATTAAAGACGCATCAACCACTTCCTGAAGGTTTACATGGGAAGATCTCTTGTTTGTGAACTGCTGTGAGTGGGATGCCAATCAGTCACATGGGTCGGGGCCTAGTGTTTTTCTCACAGAGATATGAGACAACTATCCAAGGTCACCGTCTGGTCACTGTGTCCCATGAGAAGATGGGAGCGGGGCGTATTGTGCTGGAGTGTCTGAAAGAATCGCTCTTTATCTACACTGCTGCACAAGATGATTCTGAAATGTGCGTGGGTGTCTATCACATGATACACACTCCTAGATATGAGGAATGTGTTTCTAGCGTAAAGTATGGCGTACTTCTGAGTCGCCACATGCTCTCCAGAAGTGTAAAATATAAGTCCAAAAGAGAAACCAGCTTAGAAAAACTACATCAAACACTTAAACTCATTTCAAAAGTCTCATGTGCAAGGCATGCAGACTGATGTATTGTAATGCATGCTGCTCAGGTTTTATGCATCAGGCGCTGTTATGATAATGGAGCATGTTTTTCTTGCCCTTTCCTTCGTACCTGCACTGGAGCAGAGGCAATGCATTAAAAATGTGCATCGGCTGTTTGTTCAAACAATCACACCATCACCCAAACCACACAGAGCTCCCATTGTTTTGGGCATGAAGGATGCGTCTACCCCCTCGGAGACCTGCAGTGTTTTAGGCAAAATTGAAATAATTGCATGAAGCAACAATGGATCTGAACAACAGATGGCCGTGTTTGTAAATGTTTGTGCTAAGAGCATGTGTGCAGCGTTTGTTTGCACTTTAAAGGAGTAGTTCAAACAAAAATCATAATTCTGTCATAATTTGCTCACCTTCATGTCGCTCCAAATTGTTGTTAATAATGATTTAAAGGGGTCGCATTGTGCTTTTTTACATGCTCAACGCTCTCTAGTGTGTAATGTTGGTGTTTGAGTCCTTCCAGTAGGAGTTCTTCTCTAGATCACTGTCAGTGTTTCTGAAACAACCTCCAATGTAGTCTATTTTATTCTATAAAAATCTTTTGTCCTTTAAAGGTGGGGTAAGTGCTTTCCGGTAACCGTTGTTGACATTTCACCAAACCAATGACAATCACCAAAACAAACACACCCCTACCCCCAAAAGGGTCTCGGGCCTATTTTGATAGCTCCGCCCCACACACAGAATCAGCAGAATCTGTGTGTTACTAATTCAGGTCGAATATTCAATGAAAAAGTCACCCCTTCCATCACAAAAACACAAATCGTTCTCATGAACAACTCGATAGTACACGAGCCCGACAGTTCAACTAACAAACATATTACAATTATGACCAGATAAGGGTTATATATATCATGAAATGAGGAAACAAACTTATATTACGAGTATAGTATCTTACTTGTCGGACACATTTTGTGAGCTGACGCTTGAAACACTGAGGGTATTTAGATGCTCCATACGGTGTGGAAATGAACGGGTCTTTATCATCGCTGAAGTGAGCCACAATACGATCGCAAATGGACTAACAAGCGAACATGACACACGAGCAGAGTCAAGCAAAAGCCAGCATATGTTAGTTCTCGGCTAATGTCCGTCGTGTGTGTCGTGTTTTTAATATTGACAATAATGACGCTCTCTTCTCACCATCATTATTAGACACGCCCCTTACCTGCTGATTGGCTACGAGTTTGGTATTGGAAATCATTGGGGTGAGTAAATGATGATGTAGACTGAACTGTCCCTTTAAGTGAGCATGAATCCTGTCTCTGGCGCAGTTTTGGGCTACAGACAGAACGAGTCTGAATGCATTAAAGTTCTGCTGATGTATTTGTGTGTATTTTAAAATCTGACCCAGATCTTCCAGGATCAGCAAAAAAAGTTCCCCTTGTGAAGGGGACGCTGAGCTCATCCGTTGCTTCCAGCTCTCTGTTCCCCGCAATACAGCGCCTCGCTGTCTCATATACAAATGAAGTCATCTATAGGAAACACACACACACACACACACACACACACACACACACACACACACACACACACACACACACACACACACACACACACACACACACACACACATACACACACATCAATCTCTTTAATATCACAATTGTTTCTCCTAGACAGAAATTAGATTAAACTGAAGTTTTTAAAAAAGGACCAAAAAACTGCCTAAAGAAAACACCAGATTCAGAAAAGTTTCCAGGTTGTGTTTAAATTTATTAAGACACCAAAATTAGCAATGAAAATTCAGAGATCTCAATATAACCTCAATCCTGTCTCATCAAATGATCTGAGTTAACTAAACCGCTAAGGCCCTGTTTCACAAACATGGCTTAGACTAAGCTAGGGTTTGGCATTAGTTCAATTAGGACATTTAAGTAACTTTTAAAAACGTGTCCTAGATTTTTTTTTTTTTACTGATGTGCGTCTTGAGAAAAAACAATAGCACTGACATATTTTAAGATGTATCAGTGCCTTTCAGTTAAAACAACTCCAACATGCATTTTAGTCTAGGGCTAGTTTAAGCCTTGTCTGTGAAATCGGGGGTAAAACTACTAAAATAAAGATGAATTATATATATACATATTAGATTCGATTTTGTAAAAAACGAAAACAATTTAATGCTAGATATCATGTTTCCACCACGTGAAAAGACCGCAGTGTCACTCGTTTAGATCACGCCCCTGTATTTTGCTTTGCATAAAATTAAACGATATACATATAAAATATAATAACATAAAAACTACCCGATCACTGGGTTGTCACGTCTGACCCAGGATCTGAGTAACACAAAAACTACCCGATCACTGGGTTGTCACGTCTGACCCAGGATCTGAGTAACACAAAAACTACCCAAACACTGGGTTGTTACGTCTGACCCAGGATCTGGGTTACACAAAAACTACCCAAACACTGGGTTGTTACGTCTGACCCAGGATCTGGGTTACACAAAAACTACCCAAACACTGGGTTGTTACGTCTGACCCAGGATCTGAGTAACACAAAAACTACCCAAACACTGGGTTGTTACGTCTGACCCAGGATCTGGGTTACACAAAAACTTGCCAAACACTGGGTTGTTACGTCTGACCCAGGATCTGGGTTACACAAAAACTACCCAAACACTGGGTTGTCACGTCTGACCCAGGATCTGAGTAACACAAAAACTACCCAAACACTGGGTTGTTACGTCTGACCCAGGATCTGGGTTACACAAAAACTACCCAAACACTGGGTTGTTACGTCTGACCCAGGATCTGGGTTACACAAAAACTTGCCAAACACTGGGTTGTTACGTCTGACCCAGGATCTGGGTTACACAAAAACTACCCAAACACTGGGTTGTCACGTCTGACCCAGGATCTGAGTAACACAAAAACTACCCAAACACTGGGTTGTTACGTCTGACCCAGGATCTGGGTTACACAAAAACTACCCAAACACTGGGTTGTTACGTCTGACCCAGGATCTGGGTTACACAAAAACTACCCAAACACTGGGTTGTTACGTCTGACCCAGGATCTGGGTTACACAAAAACTACCCAAACACTGGGTTGTCACGTCTGACCCAGGATCTGAGTAACACAAAAACTACCCAAACACTGGGTTGTTACGTCTGACCCAGGATCTGGGTTACACAAAAACTACCCAAACACTGGGTTGTTACGTCTGACCCAGGATCTGGGTTACACAAAAACTACCCAAACACTGGGTTGTTACGTCTGACCCAGGATCTGGGTTACACAAAAACTACCCAAACACTGGGTTGTTACGTCTGACCCAGGATCTGGGTTACACAAAAACTACCCAAACACTGGGTTGTTACGTCTGACCCAGGATCTGGGTTACACAAAAACTACCCAAACACTGGGTTGTTACGTCTGACCCAGGATCTGGGTTACACAAAAACTTGCCAAACACTGGGTTGTCACCTGAGATTTTTTAGAGTGTACACTATTTTCTTTTTAATTATTATTTTTTTTTTATTCAACATAGAATTTATTACATAAACTTTTAGGCTTTAACACAATATTAACTTCTTATTTATTGAACTGTAGAATAAAGTCAATATTACATCTGCACTTTTGCTATTCAGGACAAAAACAGCACTCGTGTGATATTGTGACTAGTGCAATATTGCTTACCTATGTCATGATATAAATATGAGACCAACAAATCATACAGGGCCATTTTTCCCCTGATATCTTGAATTTAAGAGTAATTTCTAACTGCATTTTATAGGGTGGGGCGGGTGCATTTAATGCATTAATAATTTTTAACACATTATTTTTTCCCCATAGCTAATTAATTAACGTGTTAAATCGACAGCCCAATTATCACTGAGCTGCAATCTGCATTTACTTTATAGCTCTACTCACTTACTGAATGACAAATATTGACTCATGTGAGTGTATTGTTATCTCTCCAGGGGAATTTAAATTAAACACAATTGAGTCTCCTGAGCAATAAAACAGCAGCATCTGAGCAATAAAATACATCGCACTCAAGATCAGAAGGTGAAAAGAGAACGGCGCTATGAAGCAGGACCTCAATCAAATGCACAGACGCTTAATAATGAGTTCATCTCCTCAACATGAACAACATGCATCGCTTACAGAGTTTAGGGTTGCATGGGTTAAATACCAAAACGAGACTCTATAACAGTTCACTAACAAATCTCAAAAGTATGTGGTTTACCCATCATCTGTGTGTTTGGGTTATTGTCTGCTTGCACGTCCCATCCATGCAAACTGTGAAACTGTAAATATTATGAGTAAGTGAGTACTTGTGAGTGGAGGAACGCCATTTAAGGACACATCCACCACAGTGGGGTCATATCTCCACCGTCGAACATACACACACACTCGCAGCCGTGTGTAAACAATCACAGACCAGATCACAGGAGAAAAACACTGTTTGCCTTGTGCTCAAGACCTCAGAAATGGGTTTGGCTGAGGGTAAATGGCGAACGTAGTGTAGTAGTGAAGGAGTCACTTCAGACTCAAACACTCATTTATCACATTCAAAAGTTGCTTTTTATTCTTACGGGCTGCTCAGAACACACACACAGGTTTTTTATTTTCCTTCTTCAGCTTGTCTAATGCCTTCAGTCTGCTGCATATTAGCACTAAGCCGTCGCATATGTGGTTGAGGTGGAAGAGGTTTTGGTTTCAATCACTGAATGCTAACACTGTAAATCTCTGATAAAGCAGCGTGAATGATATAATCAAGTCCGTCTGGGTTTGTGTCTCTTTATGTGTTTTTACCCTACGCTATAGAATACAAATTCGAAGTCGCTGTAAACCTTTACATCTGGTGTCACTGATAACAAAAGGTTTCCGAATTCTACATATAGCTCATTTCAGTCAACATGAAACGTCCTTCACATGTGAGCACAACAGGATATACACAGAAAAGAAAAGAAAAAAATCAAGAAATGTGTCTCAATATGACAAGTTGAAAGTAAGAGGGATTTGTGGCATCAAATTCAATGTCAAATGACAAAAAAAGGGTATTAACATAGTGTAATACCATGGTACTTTTGATACTTGTGTAATCTTTTGACCGGATTATTTATGAAAGGTAAAAAAAAATGGGTCATCCTGTAGAATAATACTAAAAATAACACCAAAGAGGAAAAAGGAGAGTGTGGTGCCTTGGAGAAACACATTATAAAACCTGTTAGGAAGAGAAAAGAAATAAAATGTGTAATTATTGCTTAAAGGAAATTAAGCCAATTTTTTATGGGAACCCAAAAATGGCATATTAAGCACATTTCCATTTAAATCCTTTTGCTAAAATTTAAAACTAAATTATGATACATAAATTGGGTGAAAGGGCGGGCGGGCGGATGGGCGGATGGATGGATGGATGGATGGATGGATGGATGGATGGATGGATGGATGGATGGATGGATGGATGGATGGATGGATGGATGGGATGGGATAGATAGACAGACAGACAGATATTCAGATAGACAGACAGACAGACAGACAGACAGACAGATATTCAGATAGACAGACAGACAGATATTCAAATAGACAGACAGACAGACAGATATTCAGATAGACAGACAGACAGACAGATATTCAAATAGACAGACAGACAGACAGATATTCAGATAGACAGACAGATATTCAGATAGACAGACAGACAGACAGATATTCAGATAGACACAGAGACAGACAGATATTCAGATAGACAGACATATATTCAGATAGACAGACAGACAGACAGATATTCAGATAGACAGACAGACAGATATTCAGATAGACAGACAGACAGACAGACAGATATTCAGATAGACAGACAGACAGATATTCAGATAGACAGACAGACTGACAGATATTCAGATAGACAGACAGACAGACAGATATTCAGATAGACAGACAGACAGACAGACAGATATTCAGATAGACAGACAGACAGACAGATATTCAGATAGACAGACAGACAGACAGACAGACAGACAGACAGACAGACAGACAGACAGATAGATAGATAGATAGATAGATAGATAGATAGATAGATAGATAGATAGATAGATAGATAGATAGATAGATAGATAGATAGATAGATAGATAGATAGATAGATAGATAGATAGATAGATAGATAGATAGATAGATAGATAGATTAAAAAATTAGAATCATCACTGAGACTAATATCAATTACAAAAAATAAATGCTCATGAAAATAATGTCACACAGCAAAAATTAGGCAAAAAAAGTTTCTTTAGACAAATATTTTAAAATTTTTGACCTTGATGTGTTGTCATGAGATTCATCCGTGAATATATAAAGTGTCTTTTAACATAATTAAAATGTAAGTACTCTGAAAAAGAGAGCATAAAAATTGAGTGACTTTTTAATCTGCAATAAACACCGCTCATTATTGTCGTTCGGGAAGAAACAATTGATTGGCTTGGGCGACTGTCACTTTCTCGCTACCATGGCAACCACCGCTTTCGCTACAGGTTCTGCCCGCACCCCTAGGAAGAGCAAAAGCATTCAAAATTTACAATGCCGGGTTTTTTAGTCAGCGAAAGCAAACTATGCAAATAAAGGAAGACAGTACAAGATAAGGCAATGCACAGAAAGTCTTTGGATAAATAAAGAAATCAGACGAGTAAATATCAGCGTGGCTTTCCAACGATGATGAGAACTGAGGGACCTCATGGGGCTGAAAATGACTCCTTGATGGCTGTATTTCTGCTGGACAGGTAATCTTTCATTTTGATTATACATTTGTTTGTTTTATGCGCGTTCATGTATTTTGGGGGCGTGGCTTTGGAAAGAGCCCAGAAGGGAGAAGGTGGAGTGAATGGAAATAATGAGCTGTCTTTA